>NC_092863.1:21053982-21141311 GCF_032062135.1 Pyxicephalus adspersus | reverse complement strand
TACTTTTTTACGAACGATTTTTTGCCCAATCGATCGTTCGTCGTTCGATTGGAACGATAAAAATTGGAAGTGTGTACGCACCTTTACTCTGAGCAGTGCGGAATATTTATGTTTGCTCTATTTATATGCCCTTGTATATTTGCATACAAGTCACAGAAATCAACAATGGATATTTATTTTGCTGTGGATCAGTTCCTGTGCTTATGTGTTTTATTTTCTTCATCCAATTGGCTGAAAAGCAAATAGTTTAGAAACTGCTGATCTAAGCACACTGACATTGTTCAGAAAGTTTGAATGTGTGCCACTCCATGAGCATGTATTTTGTATTTTGTTTTTGGTAAAGCAGTAGCCTTTACTTGTGTAAACGTTTAGGTATCAAAGCTTTCATGGATAATAATATTATTTTGTTTCTCTTTAAAGCTTCAAGACTTTTTATGACTTAGTTGGTATTGCTGAATCCTGGCTTTGTTCTTCACATGACTGGACAGTCAATATTCCTGGTTATAGTGTCTTATACTCTGTCTATACCAGGCATGGGCAAACTACGGCCGGTGGGCCATATACAGCCCAATCTGCGTATTTTTGCGGCCCCTTTGTTGGTCTGGGTTATATCTTGGTGCCTACTTACCTCACGTGTTCAGTCAGTAGCAGTCCATAGCAGAAGAAAATGCTTGTGGAATTAAGCTTGTGGGGTTATTGTGGAATTGAAGGATTGAAAGCTTAAAGTAAGTTTATGAATGTTATCTACCTTCCAGCACCCAAAAAAGGTGCATTCAGCATTTTTGGCACTTCTGGGAAAGTTCTGGGATTCTGTATGTCACCTAAATGCACAAATTTGTTCTGAATAGCACCTAATGCACTTGTGGTACCACGCTGCACAATGGAAGCTAATGCACTGCTACTTACCTCAATACTCCATGCATAAGCTTGCATTGAGCTGCACGGTACCACAAGTGCATTGGGTGGTGCTATTTGGAACAGATCAGATCCAAGCATAAATTAGAGGAAAAGAGTGTCACTATTGAAGTTTCCCATGATTTTGGAAAGTTTGCCAATGGCGGTTTAGATTTATTTTAAATCCTACCTAACGAGTATTTGTTGGAGCGATTAACATGCGAATCATGCCAAAATTCTAACCTAATGCAGCTGGATCTGTGAAATAATGTTTGTGTTACTAACAATTTTGTGCAATTTCTGAATGAATAATGAAGGTAAATTATGTCAGAAAATGACAGGGCACAGTTTTTAATTAGGAGGCTAAGAATTGGTAATGAAGCTGCAGCCAAAGGTAATTGTCAGTTTTGGTTTTCCACAGAAAACAGTGTATGTGAGTAGAGCTTCCTTTCCTCATACAATACAGAAGAAATCGTTGATGGGAGTATGTGATTAGGTTGCAACGATATGGGTGGAGATGGATATGGGGATGCATAATACACAGATAATTATTGGAGTCTGCTAAAGGCCCCCAAGTGCTAAAGAAGATATAGAGAATTAACTACTAGCACAGATAGAAAGGGTTGCAAAGGCTGGCACAGTTGTAGTAATAGGTGATTTTAACTACCTTGACATTGATTGAATTAATGAAAATAAAAGAAAATTTGGGCAGCAGTGACCATAATATAATTTCATTTAATATAAGTTGTAAACAGGAAGCAAAAACAGGACAGATAAAAACATTTCATTTTAAGAGTGCAAATTTTTCATTATTAAGGGCGGCTCTCTCTTCCTTGGATTAGAAGGAAGAATGTTTCTACACAAAATATATTCCAATAGGTATTAAGTTCAAGAGGCCAAAATAAAAACCTATGTTAAAGCTAATGTTTAAAAAGTCATAAGGAATAAGAAAAGGGTATTTCAAAAATATAAAAATAAAGTATCACCTTCATCATTTGAAATAATATATAAAAAAGTTGTAAAAAGAAGATAAAATATGCAAAATTTCAAAAATAAAAACAGATTGCAAAGTAAAGCTAGGCTCAAAAAATGTTTTAAATATGGTAATAGCAAAAAGATCAGATTTGAGCATGTAGGTGGGGCTGCTAACTGGGGTAAAGAAAAGCCAGGTTTACTAAACACTTTTTTTTTTGTTTTTAAAGCTCTGTGTACACAAACATAAATTGCAGAGCTCAAGTCTAAATTGTTAATAGCAATGTTACTGTCCTAAATAGGGCACAATGGCTCAAAATTGTTATGATTGAGAAAATTAAGGTTGATAAAGCACCAGGACATTCTGGATTACATCCTTGTCTCCTCAAAAAGCTGAGCTTAGTTATTTCAAAACTATTGTTTCTAATTTTTAGAGACTCTTTTATCACTGGCATGGTACCAATGGATTGGCGTAAGGCCAATGTGGTTCCTATCTTCAAAAAGGGAGCAATGTCATTACCAAGTAACTACAGACCGGCAAGTTTAACTTCCATAGCTGTAAAGATCCTAGAGGGTTTGATAAAGAACCACATAGAAAATAATATTAAAAGTGACAGTCAGCATGGATTCAAGAAACTGAAGTTGTCAAGGCTACAAGAGACTGAAGTTGTCAATCAAATGTACACTCTTTTCATGAGGAAGGAAGTTAACATGTATACAGTAGAGTAGCAGTTGACATAGTGTACTTGGACTTAGCAAAAGCATTTGACACAGTACCCCACAGACAATATGCACATTAAGCCCTTTAGGTTTAGAAAATTCAACTTGTAAATAGATAGAAAACTGGCTTCCAGACCACTTTCAGAGAGTAGTGAATAATGATTCATATCCTGCCTGGTCTAATGTTGTTGGTGGTGTACGCCAAGGTTGGGACCTTTATTGTTTATCATCTTTATAAATGAAATAAAGTCTGGGATTAAAAGTACCATTTCTGTGTTTGCAAATGACACCAAACTATGTGATAGAATTAGGTCTACATAGGATGTCTATAATCTACAGATCTGCAGAACTGAAGCAGAACTGAATTTGATTAGGCACCCAAGTGGCAAATGATCTTTAATATTGATAAATGTTAATGAGTTATGCACTTCGGGGCTAACAACATGCATGCTTCATACTGTCCAGGGGGAAACATTTGGGGAAGTCAGGAAATGGAAAAGGATCTGGGGGTTCTGGTGGATAATAGACTTAATAACAGCATTAAAAGAGGAATAGACTGCAAAGATCGAGACATAATCCTGCCCCTCTACAAAGTCAGACCCCATCTGGAACATGCAGTCCATTTTTGGGCATTAGTTTACAAAAAGTACATTGTGGAATTGGAGAGAGTGCAGAGAAGGACAACTAAACTAAAAAAGCTACGAGGAGAAATGAGCTAAGATGAATCCCGTGTCCCTTGAGAAGAGACGTTTAAGGGGGAATATGATCATCATGTATAAATATATAACTGGTCAATATAGAGAACTTTTACCGATTATTCACTTTAAAATCATTACAAAGGACAAGAGGGTACTCTTTGCGTTTCGAGAATATGAAATTTAATCTCTGTATAAGGACAGGATTTTTCACTGTAAGGTCTGTGAAAATATGAAATAGGCTCCTTCGGGAAGTAGTTTTAGCAAGTTCTATAGATTGCTTTAAGAAAAAGCTGCATCCTTTTCTAGAAGCACATAATTTAACTGGGTATTAAAGTTTTAAATTATAAGTAAGAGAAACTATTGATCCAGGGAACATCCAATTGCTTTTTGGAATTAGGAAGCAATTTTTTTCCCCTGTTGGATTCTCCATGTAACTGACACTAAATTAGATGTAGGGGGTGTCAATGAGGTTTTGGTATTGGGATTCGAATCAGCTCATCTTTTATGTTTTGGAGAATGCCATTTTGTAAACTCAGTTTTTAATCCTTTTTGTGGATTACTTATAGATTGTTTTGAAGTAATTATGTTTATGCTCTATTATTTTGTTGTATTATATTGTAATTTTGAACTTTATCTTGTGAAGTTGCAATAAGATGTATTGTTTATTCAGGCCTTATGGGCTGCATCTGTGCAGAGCACCATGCTGTCATACAACCTCCAGAACTAGGTATAAATTTATCCAATTAACCACTCTTGTATCCTACCGGATTACAAAAAGGGGTGTTTTAAACACATCCCCTTTTCTCTGTACCTCGATCTCCAGCAAATATGAGATACATTGAAAAAGGACCACACTGATTTATATCCACACGCAATGATACACAGAAACAAAGTACCTGTGTCAAATACTTTTTTTCCTTTGTCCCTTCTGCATTACCCACAATTGCACAGTTAAGCCATATTGTATCTTGAATGATTAATGAACTAATTAGAACTAATTAATGAACAGTTATTACACAAAAACCACAAGTAAATAATAATAAAACAAATAATACCCCTGAGGAAGCCACTATAGGTGAAACGCGTTGGGTAAAAAAGACTGAAACTGTCTCGAATACGTTGTGTAGTAATTTAATGTATAGTAATGACACCCCAATCCCATGACAATTTATTTGGTCTTGAATATTTCTATTAACTGTATGTAATTATATAAAAAAAACTTCATAAATACATAATTATAATAAATCTTTAGCCACGAAACCCCTCCTTTTCTTTTTTCTTTCCTATTACATGCTATAACTTTTTAAACTTTTTAAATTTTAAATTAAATTTTTTTTTTGCTATAACTTTTTAAACTTTTTAAATTTTCTTTAAATACACTAAATAGAGATAGAGGTTTTTTTCAGTAGTATGTTTGTACTATGTAGTATGTATATGTAACTTACCTGTTGAAAATAATCCCTGCACTTGTTGGTGTGCAAAGTCCTGGCTTAGGTCTCTTTTAGGTTGGCTTGATTGGGGTTATTAATGTCTGGGAACGAATGTTCATTCGTTTTTACAGCTGTAGTGTCGGCGTTCTGTTGTAAGGCCACCACATGGTATCCTGTTGGGAAGTGGAGGCTGAGGTTTGCACAAGGCACTCCATCAAACAGCATCGGATCCAAAAGGAAGTGGAGACAATAGCAGCAGTCTTGTCCCTTTTTGGCAGAATCCTTCATTGCAGCAGTTCTTTTCTTCCTGATGTAGGGAGTGGCCTCAGTCAGCTAAGTAACAGTATTAAAGAAGTTTGTAGGGTATTGTTTTTTGACAATTAGAAGAATTTGGTTTGGAACACTGCTGGTCCTTTATACCTTAAAAAGGAGTCATCCTTATGTGTATTTGAGGTTTAAGCTACACCTTGGTGCATTCATAAAAATCAAAAAGATAGGTAAGATGCCATACAAATTCAGTTTTGCAATGGTTATTCAGTGAGCAGTACTTGAATAGTGATAGATATTTATTTAATAATTAGATTAATTACACTTGCTGGAGAAACTATATTTATGGACAAGAAACTTAACCCTTACAAATAAGTAGGATTAAATTTGTGTTTTCAGTGTTGATTTGTTGGAAGCACTGCTAAAATATATTATTACGTGACTTGTTTTTGACTTATTTTGACCGCTGCTGTCATGAAATTAATGAAGTGGTGAATGTTGGACACATAATCATAGCTATTAAGTGTAATATTTTTCTTCATATCCTATAATGTATTTATATGCTATTCTATTCTATAATATATTTATGCATACTTTTAGACCAAACTGCTGACCTTGCCCTTACTTCTATGCTTTGGGTTCCATAAGGCTGTGTTTTTGGAGGGGATTGTCATTCCTGTGAGAATTCTTAGTGATCTTAGTGATTTTTTTTTGTTGTATGATTTTAAAACTGATGAAGACGAGGCAAAGGTACCAAGAAATTAATCAAGTTTGGCAGTCACCAACATGGAAATACCTTGCATCCAAATTTTATCTGCGAACAATGCGCATTTGTGCTCTTTATTGCCACATTAAATATGCTGAATATCAGGCCTGCAGTGGATTGCTGTGGGCAGAGGATCGATAGCCAAATCAAACAAGGGACAACCTTGCGTAGTGCCTTTTTTTATTGGGATAAGGTAGGAGAAATATGAAAACCTAAGCCTTTGGGCCTTCATATATGGAAGAGCAGCGGTCCCTAACCTGTGATCTGCAAAAAAGTTTTGGCGGTCTGCGGCTCTGACCAGTGCACTGCCCCCACTTGGGGGGGTGCACCGGTGAGGCGCGGACCATTTCTCCTGTATGCATCGCAGGCTCAAGGTGGTGGAAGGGTTCTGGCATGACGTCACTGTGGGGGAAGTTTCTTCGCTTTTGAGTGACACACGGCTCCCCATGCATGCGCAGTCCCGAGTCTGTAAATTTAGTGGTCCGTGTTGTCCAAAAGGTTAAGGAACACTCTGGTAGAGAATATTTGTAAGAAGACAGGTCGAAAGCCCATATGTTTTAGAGTATGAAACAGGTATCCCCGAGTAAGGCTGTCAAGCATTTTTTGTAGATCAATCAAAAACAGCATCTCATTTCTGTCTTTGCCTATGTCCCAACTAGAGGTCACTGGGGAAATGAGATGAATAGATCTACTAGTTGGGTCTGAGGCGCAATACCAAAACAGCTTGAAAACATCTTCACAAGAGCTTTAGCCATATCTTTAAGTTTCAGTGTGCTTTTTCTGCTGCCATTCATATCTAATGTTTTGCATTTGCGGGCTCCGGTGTTGCAAATTTTCTTATTTTGTTTGTTGGAAACAGAGACTTTGGCAGATCAGCAGATACATCAAACATGCACCACAGAGCTTTTTCTTGGTGCAAGTAAGTAAAACTCAACTGTAGGCAAACCTATGTGAACTTTGCAGTCTATTGAAGTGCATCCTGGTTCAACATCTGTTCTCAACTGTTCGGCTATGAAAGCTCAGAAGCATACTGCTAAGATTATTCTGGTGCTCTATACTAAAGAATTACAAATACTAATATGACTAAATATCTTTTAAACCTTTGCTAAATGGTAATTTTGATGCTGTTCAAAAATAATTATGGTTTTAAATATCCTTCACTTTGCTTTAAAGCAAGGCACATTTGTTTTCAACTGTCTGCATTATTTAAGTGAAAATAATGTGAGGATGACTGAAAGCATAGTAATTATTCAGTCTAATATATAATGTAAAAAAGAGCACAAAATTAGGGTATGTTTGTTTTTTATTATTTAATGTGTGGTCCGTGTCCTATTGTGTTTGAGAACTGGAGGTGGCTTTGGTGGTATCTCAGGAAATAGCAGTGTCACAGGGGGTTATAGATGCAAGTATGTTTGTTTCATAGTTATTTATCAATGTGGTAAACAGGCCTCTTTTAATAATATATTTTGCTGGAGTTGTGTTTGTGTCTGAGGTCAGCATGCTCACCCTCCTCCTATCTGCTAAGCTATCTGTGCCTGTCAGGCATTGTTTGCAGCTGTGTCCGTGGGGACCCTTACTTATTTATCAACCCCTCCCATGTAGAAATCATTTGTATATAGAACGGATTCATTTACAGAATGTCTTTGTTTGTCACTGTCCTTGCCTCTCAAACATGTTGTCATCCTAATGCTATTTATGCAAATGGATTTCCAGAGTAAAAAAATGTAATGCAGTTTGTGGCAAACCTAAATGGTGAATACTGAACTATACGTTACACATTAGTTTACATTATTTTGACATTGTGTCCATTTTACTTTGCACATTAAAGAATACATTTCCAAATCAATACTTTCCCATAAGGAAACTTTTTAGTATCAAAAACATTTAAAAAAACAAAGCAATAATGTAAGGTCCTGGTCTAGCAACAGTACTCACCAGACATCATTCCCCTAATCTAATGCCTGTTCTTGACCATGTGAGTTTTTGCTGCCTGGACAGATCTTTTGCCTGTGACCCCAACCCAGTTTTTGTCCTGCCCCTGTGTACCTCGTCTGGTAAACAGATAACCCAAGTATAACTTCTTGCTCTTTATACTGGATTTGTCTCTGTTGAAATCTTTTACATCTGTGAACTCCTGGTCCTCTGCCAGCCCTTCCCTAGGCACCAAATTAAATCTTAAATGCTCTTAGATAATCCAACCGCTACCCCAAGCATTTGGAATTAACGGACACTAGAAAGTTGGATTGCTACCATTTTCACCAAACCACATATGCTACCTCTGTGACTGGTATTCACACAGTCCTGCACCTGGAGCTTACAAGTCTCACTACAACATCTAATACAGTTGCTACTATATGGACTTCTGTTTTTCTTATTGTCTAATGTGCTCCTATGATTCAACATTGTCTGTTACAATGTAATTTATTTCCTGCCCTCATACTGCTGGCCCTTTTCCCTCTCTTTGTCCCCAGCCTATTTAATTTCTTGTCTGCCTGCTCCATCACTCACCTGCTTTCCCTGTCTATACTGCTGCACCTTCTTTCTCTACTACTAACTTCTACATCTCACTCAACCCAGGTCTCACCCACACCCTTTCCACTTCCCCTCTCATCAAGATATACCCTCTTTCTAACCTCATTCCCATTTACATAACTCACACATTTTTAACCCCTTTCTCAAGCGGTCCATAGAATGCCAGATCTGTCAGCAACAAGCTAGCCTTTTCTACAACCTTCTCCTTTCTAAATCTTAACTTCCTCACTCCCACTAAAACTTGGCTTACCTTCTCCTCACTATTCCTCAGCTGCTTCACTCTCCTATGGAAGGCCTGCACTTTAAACATACCCCTAGATCTGGCAACAGAGCAGGTGGTGGTATGGGCCTCATTCTCTCCACTAATTGTACATACAATATGCTTCCTATCCTACCCTCATTTGAAGTGCATTGCATCTGCCTTTTCCGTCCCCAGTCACTGATTTTTATTGTTGTCTACTGCCCCCCTGGCCCAATCTCCCCATTTTTGACAACTTTGCCTCTTGGCTCCTGTCATATTCTTTCACATGACCTGTCCACCCTCATCCTTAGTGGCCTAAATGTTGCAATGGATGACCCAAACCATCCTACCTCAGCTAAACTGCGCTCTATTAAAACCTCATTTGAACTAACACAGAAAATAAATGACCCCACACAGATTGCCGCACACACTGGATAGTGCATTTTGCAAACTCTGCAACCTCACCCACTTTGACAATTTGTCATTTCCCCTTTCTGACTACAACCTTCTTACTTTCAACCTTTCTAATTCTTGCCCCCCTTTGCCACATCCCAGACCGGGTCAATGGCAAGAGAGATATCCTTAACCTCAACCACAGCCTATTCTCAAACTACCTTACATCACTACCCTCACTCTTTCTAAAATAACATCTCCAGATCTAGTTACCAACCAACTAAGCTACACTATCTTTGGTCCTGAACAAAGTTGCCCCTGCCACCTTCTGTTCCCTCTTTCCTGCTAAACCTTGATCTTGTCACAACAGCCACACCTAAAGTCTTGCTGAAACCATTTGGTTTTCAGCAGAGCATTTGCGCACACATTTAGGACTATTTTAAAGATAAAAATCATTGAAATCAGAAATGATATCTCTGTATACCATACCACTCCAACCATATCCACCCCTTTCCACCTGTAAATCATCACTAACCTCCTTAACCCTTGCTAGTTTGGACAAAGACCCCTCTCTTCTCTCATCATCTTTGTTCACTACCTGTACACTTGATGATATCCCCTCTGATGTACTCTGTGCCCACTCCTCAAACATGGTTCCTGCTCTAACCTAACTATTCACTCATTCCATTTTTATATTTCAATATCTTTATTGAAATTTATAGGAACAAGTACAATAAAGTCAACATAGAGAACAAGGTATTAACAAAATTAACTGAACAAGGGTCGGCAAGGTATAGATGTACATGTATGGACATTGATTAACGAGTCATACAATGTCTGAACCACAGAGTTGCTATAATCCTGGTATATCTAAAAGGAATAAATTCCTGAGAACATTGAATTAGGGAACATGACATACCATCTGAGCTTGTTCAAAAAGGTAAACCCATACACATCAAAATTTTAAACATGAAGGTAAACCAAGCCTGTGCCCCCGTTATAGAATAAAACAAAGACAAAACAAGAAACAATTAAACTACTGGGAGGGGAGGAGAGGGAAGAGGAAGTCGTGCAGACCGTTCACATTAGCATATTATATCTCACCAGGGAGGCTGAATCTATATTAAGCATTGTTAAATACGATCCAAGGTTCCCATAAATCTTCAAATTTATCCAACGAATTCTTTAGAGTGTGGGTCAATCTATCATTAATCATAATCCAGTTCAATTTGGTGTGTATAGGGTCTAATGATATCGAGGGGGACTTCCAGGCTTTGGCTAGGGAGATTCTGGCCGCCAATAATATCAATCCGATCAATTTTTTTGAGGGACCAGGGAGGGACACATCAAGCCTGCCAAACAGGGCTGCTTCAACAGTGCTACCAATCGGTTGATGGAGAACGGTAGATATCAAATCGAACACCCTGTCCCAATATCTTCTGGCTATAGAACATGACCACCAAATATGAAGCATTGAACCTCTAGCGTCACAGCCCCGAAAGCAGAAAGGAGAAAGGGAAGGGAACATTTTCGCTAGCCTGTCTGGTGTGAGATACCACCTACGAGTAACCTTATAATTGGCTTCTATTATTGCCGAATTCAGGGAGATCCTGGAGAGGTAATCCACTCTATCCCACCAATCTTCTAGATCCCATGTAATACCCAATTCAGATTCCCAGTCCCTCATGTAATGCAATTTATCTGTTGGGGCTACTAGAGCCGCGTAGATCAGTGAAATTTGACCTTTGGTTGAGGCTAGAGAAAGGCACGTGCTTTCGAATACCGAGGAACGCATGGGTCTCGGGGCCGCTTTAATCACTGTATTGATATAGGAGGACAGTTGTCTATAGCGAAAATGTTCCGAGAAAGGAATTTCAAAACTACTGACTAAATGTTCCCAGGAGAACACTGCCCTAACATCAATCAAATCCTTCACCCTCCCGAAACCTTTAGAGATCCACCAACGGAAATTAGATAAACTTAATCCCGGTGGGAATTCCGGGTTGTTCCATAGCGGGGTCAGAGGTTTATGGGATGAAGTAAGTTGCTGATGATGTTTGAACTTATCCCAAACCTGCATGCAGTGGGATAATGCCGGACCTAACACAGTCCCTCGGCTACTTTTCTTACGCCACATCAGGGATTCTATTGATCCCGAGAATTTGTCTTGATTCTCTATTTCTACCCATTGGGGACGAGCTCCATGTAAAGTGCTCATCGAGGTCTGTGCTATCTGAGCTGCTACATAATAATATTTCAAATTTGGAACCCCCAGACCCCCCTTTCGCTTTGGTGCAAAAAGAGTAGTTCTTCGTATTCTGGCCTTCTTCCCAGCCCAAATAAAATGCATTATTTTAGTCTGTAAAAATTCCAGATCTTTTACGGGGACCTGAATCCGGGAGCGTGCGAAACAAATAAAGTAATCTGGGAAGTAAGTTCATCTTGATAGCCGCTATCCGTCCTAGCCATGAAGGGGAAGCACAGGACCACCTACGCAGATCCGCATGGAGTTTGATAAACAAACCTGTATAATTAGCCTTACACTCATTCCATTTTTACTGGTATTCTCCCCTCAGCCTTCAAAAATGCCATTGTTCGCCCTTTCCTGATAAGACCCTCCCTTCTCCCGTATGTTGCCGAACTTCTTGAACCCTTTGTCTATAAAAGACTCACAAACTATCTGAACACCTCCTCTCTACTTGACCCACTTCAGTCTGGCTTTCAACTTGCGCATATTTATACAGCTTTAGAAAAAATAAGAGACCACTGCAAAAATTTATCTTTTAATAGGTGAAAGTATTGAACTAAACAGCTTTGCCTTAGTTTTTGAGAACTCCTGACACTATTTCTCCTAATTTCAAAATAAAATTATTGTTATTTAGAGCATAATTTTAAATTAAATAACAATACATTTAAATAGAAAAATGATGCAGTGTTTGCAGAACTTGAAAATTCAAAGAAAACAAATCCTATGTTTATCTACAATAATGTATATGGTATATATGTTGTATAACAGCTTTCATGCGTTTTGGCATGCTCTCCACCTGTTTTGCACTTTGCTGTTTGGTAACTTCATACCACTCTTCAAACCAAATCTTCCGCCTTATGTAATTCCAGAGGTTTTCTGTAGGGTTCAAATCTGGAGATTGGCCTGGCCAAGACAGACTTTTGATTTGATAATCCTCCATCCAGACCTTTATTCCCCTGGCTTTGTTGCATGGAGCATTGTCCTACAGGAAATAGCAATCCTCCGAGTTGAGGAGCGTAATCTTAGAGGAAGAAAGCAAATGTATTTCTGCCATAACCTTGTATGTGGCTTGATTCATGTGTCCTTCACAGACACATCTGTCAAATTCCAGCCTTGGTGAAGCACCCCCAGATCATCACTGACCCTCCTCCATGATACATGACACTGTGGGTTGTAGGCAGCTCCAGGTCTCCATCTAACCAAAAGATGACCAAGTGTTGGGCAAAGCTGAAAATTGGACCCATCAAAGAAGATGACCTTACTCCAATCCTCTACTGTCCAATTCCTGTGGTCTTTCACAAACCTGAGCCTGACTCCTTTTTGCTTCTCACTGATGAAGGGATTTTTTTCTGGCTTTGCATGACTTCAGCCCTGCCTTTAGGAGCTGGTTTTGAACTGTTCTTGCTATTCACTTTACCCCAGTCTCAGTTTCCCACTGATTTTGAAAGTCATTTGATGTCAGCCTTTGGTTCTTGAGTGACATTTGAATAATTTTGCAGTCATCCTTCCCAGTGCTGATTCATTTTCGCCAGGTTGTAGCTGCTGCCTGGTGCCTATTGCTTGGCTTTGTGCTTGTGTACTGCCACCTTTGAAATTTTAAGTTTAGAAGCAACCTGAAGCAACCTGATACCCACTGTATCCATGTGCCAATAAAGCCAGGATTGTATCTTTCTTTTCCTCACTCATAACCTTTTTTTTTTCACCTGTTTTGGCATGATCAATAGTTATTTTTAAATCCCCAATTATGTTTGATGTACGTCTAGCAGTGTTTTGCCATCTAACTGGTCACAAGAAGAGAGTGTTGTTTACAGCAGTGACTTTTATATTTTTCCTCATTAAATAAGATTTGATCCAAGTTAATAAATCTTATCATACCTCATAAAGCAGAACAAGGTTTGCTTGTGTAGGAATGACAGTGGCATAGAATGGTTGTCATACAGATGGAAATTTAAAAAAATTGCAGTGGTACCTTTTTTTTTCCAGAGCTGTATATATATATATTTATATTCGTTTTCAATAATTCTTTACCTGCTTGCCTATCCCCTGAAGAAGCAGAACATCTGCAAAATGCGTTGGGATACCTTAGAAACACTCAAATAATTTGCACATTTATAAACATTGTGTTTTGGATATAAGCTTTAAGTAAATGTAAATGTAAATTCCACTTTTAAAACTTTTTGATTTACCTGTTTGTCTTTTTTTAAATACTTTTCAATACTTGCAAATACTTTGAAGTACTTGCAAATATTGATTGCACAAATCCTATTTGCTTTCCTTAAAGGGATATTTGACAATTGTTGAGATGAATCTCTGACTGTTCTTATTATGAAGTAAGGAACTCTTTGAATCTACCGTAAGCTCTGTTACAATCCTTTCTAGACAAGCTAAGTTTAGATTAGTGCAAAAGTTTTGGTGTGCAGTTATCACTTGCTAACTCCACTGAATTGATTCCTTGGAAAGGTGTGGGTATTATGTGTGAGAATGTAAAGTACCCTATAAAACTTCTTAAAATATTCGTTTTGGTACTAATACAGGGGTACTAGATACATTTTTAAATTGCATTATATTTTTTGCTAGATATGATCCTCTATCCTTGTTTTAGGCTTTGGTATGTAGCTTTAACCAGGTTGAGATTTGCTTTTTCTAGTAAATCAGAATTATATATTATATATATATTTCTGGATCTGAAAATTGCTAACAAATGTTTAATTTTCTAGGAACTAATTTTCAATTCATTGAGGCTTCATGGTTTCTATAGAGAATACTAGGCAATGTCCCCAACATTGATCTCCTGATCTTAGAAAACAATTTTTGAGCTTTCTCTGTTATTTTTTTTTGCTTTGAAGTTGATGCAAAACATAAGTATTCGCCATAAGTGGGTAGATGCTTTAACATTGACTGTGATTGGGGCATTGTCAGACCCCGTTGGTAAGAGCAAACCTAGAGTACATATAAGGTTGCAAGAAATAAAAAAAAGTAGTCCACTTCGTAGAGTCTTGCAGATTTTCATGAACAATTTGTTTAGAAAGAGGACTTAGCCAGCATTTGAAGCATACACATTAGCCAATGTGAATCTTGTGTCAGGATCTGAGACATATTAAATATACTTATATTAAAGGTAAGCAAGACCTTAATGGCTACGAGGACTCCACTTTTCCTACTTTTGAAAATGATATAAAGACAACTTTGAGGATTGCTTGCTTAAAAGTGGGATTCTTATACACATGTCCACTTTGAGATAAGAAAGGGCTTTGTGGAGAGAGCATTTGTATGGGCTGTTCAGTCCTTTAGCATTGACTTACCAAGCAATTGAGTTTTACTCCTCCTTCCTGCTTATCATTTGTATTAAAGAGATTTTTTTTTCTCCATAAAGTGCACAGTTTCTGTTTAAATGTATGTGTTGCCATGTTTGCCAGCTTTTGATGCTGCCCTAGGCACTATGGAAACACATAAAGAAAATGCCAGTTCTGTAAGTTAGCAGCACGTGCACAAAATTTAGATGCTAGAGGAGGGTCAGTATCCTGGCCTGTTTGGAGACTGCTGCCTGCAAATACTTTGGCTGCTTTAGGATTAACAGAGCACTCTGGAATGTAAAGACAGAATAAAAGGAACTATGCTACTTCCCAAATTTAAGAGAACATATAGTGAATTTAGAAACTTATATTCTTAAGAACATGCTAGGCCACCTTTGAAAGACATTGAGCCCCTTTTTGCGGAAGACTATTGCTTTTGAAGCTCTAATATGTAGATATTGACCCAATTTGCACATATGTATAAACACATTCACCGGTCAATAAATTCAGAATGATTTTAATAGTTTCTCAAAACTGATGCCAAACATAAGCCAACAAAAGAAAGCCACAACCCATTCAGTCCACACAACCCTAAGGTAGTTCCTGGTGAATTATACTAATGCAATGGGATTTTAAATAACCCTTTAGGGTTACGTCAGGAACTTGTTTTAACTTATCTGCACTTGTAACAAGAAATAGTTTTTCAATAATTTATTTTTTCACAGAAAGAAAATCAGACTGTATAAAAAAAGATACCAACGAACGCTTTAAAGTGACAATTTACAAATATACAAAAAAGGAAAAACAATAATAATAAAATAACCCAAAATATCTTTGAAGCAGAACTACTCCTGCATTGCTTACTTGCCATTTTTAGCAAACCAGCATATAGGTTAGAGATAAAAGGGAAAAAAAACAAATACTTAGCTTAAAAACGCATGACGGATGAGTTACACAGTGGGGGACATTCCCATCCCCAATACCTGTCGGTCAATAAAAATCCTTCAAATACTTCATGGTATATGCATTAGCTGCCACTGTTGCTAATGAACACAGTGGGTAGGATTTTTATTGGTTGAAAGTTGTTAGGGGCCCAAATACCCCACAGTGTTTGTTGCTTTAAAGTTACACTGTACACTACTGGCTTAAAAAAAAGAGAAAACCAGAACCCCAGATGGTGGCACAGGAGTGAAGGAGTAGTAAGAAGACTTTATCAAATTTTAAGGTCTGTGGACTGCATGGAAAAATAAGTAATTATATGTGATTATATTCTATTTCACAATGAGATTTTACTTACTGGGAGCTAGTAATGCCTGTTCTATTTTCTTAAGGACCCTTTCACTGTCCAAAAAAGTTACTCCCTTATTATTTTACTGAATATACCCTGTTCTTTTGACTCACCTACACCCTAAAAGAAAATAGTTTTAAGGTAAATTTTGCCTGAGCAGCTTAAAGAAAAAAAAAATGCAATGAGATTAATTTGTATTGTGCCTCTTCTTTCCAGAACACCATAACTCAGGATGGGGGACACCTCAGTAATTCCACATCACCAGAGGAACCTTTTACATGGGTTGGACCCAGGGCGCTGGTCATCAGAAAAACCCGACAAGGGTTTGGATTCACACTTCGCCATTTCATTGTATACCCCCCGGAGTCTGCAGTACATGGACCAGAGCAGGTATAGAGTGTGACAATGATTTAACTTCGTATTCCTATATCTTTATGTTAAAAGTTGAACCAAATGAAAGAATAGACCCTTTGTTCTGTCTGCGTCAAGTCATAGCTCTAACGCAAGCTAATGGCAATGTACTTTTTGCATCATGGAAAATGTTTATAACTGCTGTTGTTTGCATTTTGTATTGTAGTATGCTGTGCTGGTTATTGTAAGGTACAGCTATCATACAGTTAATGTCAGATGCTGTTTTGTGAATTTGAATGTAGATTTCACAGTCCTTCTACATGGAGCTAAAAAAACTCTGCAATGGCTATTCATTTTTTAATTTTATGTTGGTACAGCGCTGTACCAACTTAAAAAAAATCATCATCAATGATCTTCTCCGTATTCATTAATTTTACTTTCTATTTTTTTTTCAGGAAGAAAATGTCAGTGGAGGTAAGAAGTCAGACGTACATGCATCCAAAATATTGTGAACTATTGCTGGTTGTATTATTGTGTATTGTATATTGTATAATATTACTTTCTGTGACTGTAACACCAGGTAGCAAATTTGCAACTTTCCCATGCTATTGAAAAATAGTCCTAATTTCCATTAAGGGACACTCTTTTTTCCCCAAAATTTCTTTATTGGGTTTTAATTTTTTTCCCACATATACTACATAGACAACATCCAGGGATAAAAAAGGAAACAACAATGAGCTACAGATATAGGAAAAAAAATACAAATAATTTAAGGGAGGTGAGGGGGGGGGCGTAGACACCTTGTACCTGTTTACAGTAAACAACGTATAACAATTAGAATAATAAAAATGACAGAACATCAGTTCTCCATCTGGAATAATACCAATAAACATATCATACCAAGATTGTTAAAGAATCTAAAGCGCTCATAAATATGAATAGAATCTAAAGCGCTCATAAGTATGAACCAATACTGATTCAAAAAGATCACTTGTTCAATAGAGGGTGTAGAGGGGTAGATTCAACTCGACATTATCATTACCTCCTAGCCGCTAGGAGACAAATATTGATCTATTCTTGTTTGGCTCTAGACATGGTTGTCGGGCTGTAATCATGCTAATACCCAAAGATTAAAATATGTGAAATTCGAAATGCTTTATGCATAATCATGAATTGAGTCTCCCTCCATACTTCATTAATCATACTACCCCTAACTATTAGGTAACCCTGTATTATTTTGTCCACCATATCTGGTTTCTGGAGATCCTTTTGCAATTGCTTAACATTTGATGGGGATAAGGGTGCAGTAAAGGCAGGTTGCAAAAATGAATAAATTGAAGATTTATTTGGCAGAGATAAAGAGAGTAATGAACCATAATTATTGGGGAGTACCGCCTCACCTGAATTATCAATCAAATTTGGTATAAAGGAATGAACTTGCCTAAAATAAAGGAGATGGGCTGCTGTCGGAGAAAGTCTGAAGCTTTCGCTATGATTTATCAGGGTCAACTTAGCCTTTGTGTCTTAATTAAAAAGATCCCCTTAATACTCTAATTCCAATCTTTTCCATGTTTGAAAAGGCATGTTTTGTTCACTGGGGGAACACAGGATGACCACAAATAGGTATATGTATTTGGAAAAATGTGTGGGTAGCTGAAGCTTCCTTCTCACCAAGCCCGAGGCAGAAATGGGATTCTGCAATGTAAAATACCCTGTAATTCCCAGGGAAGTACCATTGCTGCCTCCAGTGGAGTGTTCGAATATAAAGGGGTGCCCCTAATCCAATCCAGAACATGTCTGGTGTTACAAGCCAAATTGTATAGCCTAATGTTGGGGAAATTAACACCACCTGCTGAAACCAGTAAGTACAGCTTGCCCAATGCCACGCCAAAGAAAATGGGAAATCCTCTATTTCACAGGATGGCATCCTTGTGTTTTAACAATAATGGTATGGTTTGCAGTGGATAGAGAAATTTATTATTAATATTATTATTATTATTACACAGTATTTTTTTGGCACCAACATATTATGCAGCGTTGTACAAAGTCCATAGTCATGTGACTGACAGTCCCTCAAAGGAGCTCACAATCTAATGTCCCCATCATAGTCATATGTCATACCACAGTCTAAGGCCTTTTTTAAGAAGGAAGCCTATTAACCTAACTGCATGTTTTTTTTTTGGAATGGGGGAGGAAACCGGAGGACCCCGAGGAAACCCACGCAAACACAGGGAGAACCTACATGCAGATAGTGTCCTGGCCGATATTCGAACCCGGGACCTTGGACTCAGTGCTGCAAAGGTCAGAGTTCTAACCACTGAGCCACTGTGTTTGCCCGAAATAGAAAATCATCTTTACCAGATGACAATGGCCCAGAAAGGACAGAGGAAGATTTTCCCATTGTTTAAGTTCACTAATTTTAGAAAACAGAGGAGGGTAATTCAAGCTATATTTTGAGAAAGGCACTTTACTTATTTTTATACCTAGATAGGTAATATTATGCTGTGCTATCTGGAAAACTCTATTGGATGTCCAAGTTTCAGATCTTGGCTGAGTTAGTGGAAGAATTAAAAAAATGTACAGAAAAAGTACCAAAATATCTTAGGAGTGACTGTATAGTCGGCACAGCAGATGATGGGTTTGCAGAAAATAGTAGAATATCGTCTGCAAAGAATGCCGACTTCACAGTCTGCCATGAAATCATGAAATTGAGTATCGTGTAAATCATTAGTTCTTTCTATTAAAGGTTCAATTGCTAAATTAAATAACAAAGGCCACAGTGGACAGCCTTGTCTTGTGCCCCTATGCAGTTTTAGAGGCGTAGATCTATCCTATCTGCTATCCTATAATTTATGATAATATTTTAGCATCTATATTTATTAGGGATATGGGACAATAGGATTCTGGATATCTGGGGTCTTTGCTTCTCTACCTGATGAAAAATAACAACCATGATCCCACATTGTATCATAGGGTGCACACAAATCATCAGATATCTCCTCTTTTAACATTTTAAAGAATTCGGCTGTATAGCCATCAGGGCCAGGAGCTTTACCATTAGCAAGGTGAGATATGCAGTAAGTACTTCTATAGAAGATATAGGGGCGTTCAATTTAGATTGAGCAGCCTGTGATAATTTAGGAAGTGTGATATTTTCCAGAGCTGTATCTGCTTCTGCTAAATTGTAGGGGGAGATTGCATACAATTCTTGGTAAAAATGTGCCAATAATTGATTGATCATACCTGGGCCAGATGTCATCTGGCCAGTTGACTTGCACATAGTAGGAATATGTTTAAATTTTTGTCTCACCAGCTTGGCTAACTTCTTCCCTGACTTATTTCCAAATCTATGAAAATCAAGGTCCCTGTGCTTAGATTTGAAATGCTCATACTCATCCAGCCAATAATCAAATTGACGTTTGGCTTGATAACATTATTGTTTGGTATCTGAGTCCGGATTACTCGGTAAAGCCAGTTGGGTTAACCTAAGTTCCTGAATGGCCCAACAATATTTTGTAAGCGTTAATTTTTTCTTTTCCACCCTAAAGGAGATAATTTGGCCACGTACATATGCTTTCTCTGCTTCCCAGAATAGAATTGGATCTGACTTATGAGCTGCATTGGTGTTGGAATATTCTATCCAGGCAAGGGATACCATTCCTTTAAGTCAGGAAGGACCTTGATATAAAAAGGAAGGGAATCTCCATGAGACATGATCACCTCTAGGCATCTGATCTCTAATGATAAGCGATATAGGGGACTGATCAGATATCACCATAGTATGGATATCTGGTGATTCTATCAAGTATAGCAGGGAATTAAACCCAAATAAACATTCAATACTTGTGTACGAAGTATGAACATGAGAAAAAAAGTATATAGTCTTTCTAAAGGGTACCGTTGTCTCCGGATATCATTTAAATGAGTAGTATCCATAAATTCTCCAATCTTGTATTCAAGTTGCTTATGTGAAAGAATTATAACACCAGCCTTGCAGCCCACAGCAGGGGAGTCATAAACCTTCCCCACCCATAATTTACGTAATCTAGCAAAATCTGTGCATCCCAAATGTGTTTCCTGAATTAACGCTACGTTTGTCTTTCAACCGCTTTAGATGGCGTAAAACTGCCATTCTCTTGTTAGGTGCACGTAGACCCTTCACACTCCAGGAGACTACATGCATATCACATATGTTGGTAATTACAGTGGGGTTTACCTAACATTATCAAGTTTTTGTGATCCCAACTTAATAAAACTTTCTTGATATAGAGATAGTAGATTAGAGACAAAAAGTGTTGTATAGAATTATGGCTATAATAAAACCTGGTAAAATGGTATTTGTGATATTATACAACAGAGAACTGATTAATATTCATGGTAAACACAATGAAAAAAATTCAGGGATAAAGTTAGAAAAAATGGGTGGACGTAGGAAATACCAGACAATCAACAAAGACATAGGGAAAAAAAACCAAAAAGCTGACCTTCCTTTTTTCCTCATAAGGCACATTTTTGCTACAAAAAGAAAACAAATGGTATAGGCTCGCTCCCTACCAGCATATAAATTTACAACACTGGATACTATAGTTCTGCTGCAAATCCCATATGCACAAATGTTAGCATAAATAAACTGATATCCGTATGGTTAACTCACAGCCTCCAAAAAAATGTTGCAAATAAGACAGACCAATTTAGGTGTCCCTTTTACTTTTAGAGGCTGTGCTAGATCGTTTAGTGTCCTGCAGTCAATGGACATCCGTAGTAGAATGATGGTGTTTTTACAGGGAAGGTGCAGGTACTCTGGAAGTATTTTCTGACATAGATGATGAACGTTGTGAAGATGTTGGGGAGGTTGGTGAGACCATATCAGGAGAGTCAAAGTTCTCGACATAATTTTCAGCTTCCTCAGCCGAGGGGATACAATTATGGCCTTGTGGGTCTGTAAAATACAGAGTAGCTGGATATTCCAGTGTAAAGTGAACTTTATAGTCGAAAACATTGCTGAATTTCTTCTGGGGAATAATCCGCAAAAATTAGTACGTTGACACCTTCATTTTGCAAGTGCTTTTTGGAGCGTAAAGATTGTAAGATATTTGTTCTATCGTTGTAATCCAGATATAGGGGTGCTGCACTTATTGGCTAACTACAGATACATGCAAGATTTACCTCTTGTCATGAATCTACCAGCAGCACAGCAGCAGATGCATGAGAAGAGAGCTTTACAATACACTTTGTATGGGGGTTTTGTTTCCCTCTCCACAACCTATTGATGCTAAACTTAACTGTTTAAAATTTTTTGGACATCCCATTTGCTCATTTCTGTTATACAGACCTTCTGTTATACCTAAATACTATTATTTACACAAATTGATTTGCAGTAACGGAAAAGTTCCACATTCTCTAGTATATCTAGAGAAGCTATAACGTGCTACAATGACCCTCCCAGAAGAAAAAAAACTGGGTCCAGATTGACTCCGCATAGTAAGACCTACTGAGAAGCACTTTTCTTTCATCTTTACCGGTCTTTGAAGACATTGGACACCTCCTTACTCCTCCTGACTTAGTATCAAGCGATTATTAGTCTTTTACTGAAATCTGTCATAAATAACTTATAGAGTCTTTTTAAATTCTGACAGTAACACTTTTGCTTAAGTGCCTACTAACAGTCTTGTTTCTATTGTAGCTTTTTTAGTGATCAATCTGGTTTAATTCCCAATACACACACTTCTATGAGTATTTATAGAAGTTATTCCCTAACTTCATGAAACCACATGATAACATAGTAATAAAGCTTTTTTATCACATGATACAGAAAAAGTTTTTGACTCTAGAATATTACCTTTGACAGATTATCCAAGCTGTTTATAAGTATATCCGTCAATATATATATATATATATATATATATATATATATATATATATATATACACACATACACACAGTCACAAACAGTTGTGGTTAGAATAATAACAATGCGTTTCAAAAAGTAAAAAAAGCTTAAAATGCTTAAAGCTTTTATTTACACACTCAAATGCAATAGGAACATTGCGCATTCTGTTACAAATCAACACATAAAGAAAAATGTGTGAATTTTGTGTTATTCCTTTACAGAAAACACAGAAAAGGATATATTAGGCTGTTCAAAATAATTGCAGTGTGGAGTTTAATTAGTGAGGTAATTAATTGTGGCAAGTTTTCCATGTGAGGAGAAGGATAAATAAAGTCCTTTGTTTGCAGCTTACTTTGGGTATTGCACTGATCCCTAAAAATTAACTGCAGACTATTGGGTTAGATCTAAATATTTGATTGATAAGCACCGATCTCCTTGAGTCTTTCTATGAGTCCTTGTTTAGCAACGCTTTTTAAGGTTTTGATTATCTTTGGACTTAAAATGGTTACACACTAGCCTTCCTTAAAGTGACCCTGTCAGCTAATGGGTCACTTATATCCAAAAATACCTGCAAAAGAACAGTGCATATACTTACATTTTTGGTGGTTAAAACACTGCAGTTTGGCCAACTAAATTCCATCTAAATTAGGCTATGCATACTTTTCTCAAGCACACCAACTGTTCTGTTGGATAGACCATGTGTTTTGTACCCCACACCCCAATCTTTCTAGTATCCTTCATCTCTTTCTTTGCAAACCCGTCAGGTCAGATCATGCTGCAGTCCAGGCCACGTTCTTCACTCTCCAAGCCAGACTTGTGCCAGACATTGTTGTTGGTCTCTCGATGATTCTCTATTGAGCAACCCTGCAGTGTACCATGGAGTTCAGACAGCCCTTTCCTAATGATTTTACTTTTAACCTAGCTCCTGAGGGCTTAGTTAAGATACTCCCCTTTATGATATACTAAAATCTGCCATTATCTCAGAGCTAGTTTCCAATTTAACCTTCTATTGGAATCCTGGAAAAGATCCCAAATATTGTGCATTGCCTCGGTGAAGATGAGAATGTTACCCAAACTATTGTACCCCATTTGGGTGCTGGCATTTATTATTCCCTCACAAAGCCTTCAATTGATAGATAAAAAGGTGATAGCCACATTGGCCCTAAGTCTCAAGGCAGACTTTTTCAGCCATGGATTCAAGACATTCCCTCTAGATCTGAGATGCAGTAAAACTTTTGGGCAAGCCAGTGTCCCTTTGTGCCCCCCTCCACCATTGTAGGTAACCCACTTTCTCCTCCTGGGATGGGTGTTATTAGTGGGTGGAGCGTGGATTGTATAAACTCTTTGATTGTATAAACTCTCATGTTAAAGTTTTTTAACATGTTTGTTCCTAAGATCCGCAGGCCAAAGGGGTAGTTTTATCCCTATACGACACATTAGTGAGGAGCCACACTTCAGCCCCAACTTGTATGTGTGCTGTTGCTTTGGCCCTGGAGCAGAAGGCATGAAAACAGATTTTGGATACTGTGGTGCACTGTGCAATAAACGCTTTTGCAGTTAAGGTTAACTATAAACTGCTGATGTGCTGGTACATGGTGCCCACCCATCGTGCGAAGAATAAGCCCAATTTGCCAGGGATGTGCTATTGTAGTAGTGCGGTGGTGAGTAATGTGTACCATTTTTGGTGCCCCGGGATTCAGAGGTATTAGAAAAATACCATATACTTTGGTGGGCCGTTCCTTTTCCAAATACCCATCTGGGGCCTTTCTCAACTTAAAACCACCCATATGTACCCACACTCAATTTAGAATATTGACTTCTTCACAGAAGCCAAAATGGTTTTACCAATGTCCTGGTAGTCATCCACCCCTACCGTTGCTCAAAGTTAAGCAGAAAATGGTTTCTCTCAATTCAGAAGATGCGAGCCATACTCACAGCACGCTCTGCTGGGTTTGGACCCCCTGCATTGACTACTACATGCCTATACAGTTGAACTGTTCACTCATGTTATTGTGACCCTCGTTACACGTGAATTACAGCCATTCCATAAAGACTTGGTCATCTTCCTGTCCCTTTTCTTTTTCTTTCCCTTTTCTCCTACTTTATTTCTCTTCTTTGGGATCCTTGCATACTTTTACCAATTATTTTTATTATTAATATTATTACTCATGAGAAGCATATACCTTATTCAGGCTTATTGCAGTGGCCAGAAAGCCATCCTAGATTGGCATTGTCCCCATGAGACTTTAACCTCAACCATGGAGATGAGCTGACCTCCTTCTATATGCTGCATGTAATTCCTTGTGTGCATAGTCTGATTGTGTGTTTTTGGCATTTATAACAGTCAAGTTAAACAGCAAAAAACTAACAAAGTATTTTGAAAGACTGCTACATTTGATTGCACCTTCCTTGCACTACAAAAAACATTTAAAAAAAAAAGTCAGCATATCTATACAGAAGAATAATTTGGCACAGCCATACTTACAGTTTGTGTCTTGTTTTCTGTGTTATCTCATGATTCTATGTTTCTAAGTGCAGTACTTCATAATATTAAGTTAGAATTGTTTACTTACTAGGGCTTCTTTATGCAATACATTGTTTTTGTATTGCCTCCATGGATTTTTTTTTTATCTGTTGTAGCTTGCTTTAATAAAGCAGCTGATTTTTTTTCCAATAGACCTCATTGCTAGTAAAATCACTCCTGTTTTTGTTTTTGTGCATTATGGTGCACTGAGGAGCGGTGTTTGGTGTGTTATCAAGCATTGTGCTAACACATGCATTTTACTGCTCATTTCTTCAATGAAGCAGCTTGAACAGATCCTTTAGAGGCCTGTTTACATTAAAAAATCAAGTTTTCATTTTATTATACGATCAGATTATTTCCAAGTCAGTTCTAAGAGCACAATTCCGTTAGTTTGGGTATTGGGGCAATAATTTCTTTTTCTTTCTCATACATATGATCATCTCTGTAATTTGATTTACTCCATTTTATTTATATATTCTTTTTCATTTCAGATTATCCTCCTTTACAACACATGGAACCAATGGACACCATCTTTGTCAAGCATGTAAAAGAGGGTGGTCCAGCCCAGCAAGCTGGGCTCTGCACTGGTAAGATTGCAATTGAAAAGCCTGTACAAAGAGGTGTACTACGATTTATTGTCCGGAAATTAGCCAAAGCAGCATTGTATAAATTTCAGGAGAACTAGACAATTTACACCAGTAAATTTCAAATCCACTCAGAACTGGGACAATTTAAAGTATTCTTTCTGCAATATGACGGATACAAATTTATAAGGAGGCCCAGATGAGGAGATGCAACTAACAAAATGCAAAAATGTAAAAATCTCTAAATAAATAACTCAGTGGTAAGGCCAGGAAAAAACAGGAAACTAACATTTTTTTGACTACAGCAATGATAATTTGCTGTCTCAGTTAGCAAGGATATTCTGGAGTAAGTGGTGCTAAATGCACCACAAGTGGTGTAAATCCAGCCTAAGGTTTATGTAATCCCAACATTTAGGTTGTATAATGTTTTTAATCATGATTAGTCCTATACAATTTTATTAGGTAAATCGGTTTGTGAATTGTTGCCAAGTTACTGCCTCAAGATCATGCCAGCTGTTGGATGATGAAAATTTTAAGCTATTGTCTCTCATTTAGCTCCACCATCGCCTTCCTACTGTTAAAGTCCCCTTCATTGGCTGTTTGCCTGACTATAAGGTCTGCAAAAGGCTTGTACAGGAAATGCTGTATTTGGCAGAATCTCCAATTACAGCATTACAGCATATTTGCTTTACGCAGACCCCAGTTAGCCTAAGAGTAACCAGTTGAGATGAAACCTGTGAGAGTGGGAAATAGGTGTGTTCTGCTTGACTATACAAACACTTTTTTCATGGGTATGGGCTGTTACCAAAACATTACTTTTTGAAGATGAGCAAAGTTTAGCTTTAGGAAAAGGGTATACAATGAAGCACCAAAAAATTGAACTGCTGAGAGGGAAAAGGTTTAATAATATACCAGTGCATAACAATGTGTTTTTTTTTTTTTTTTAGGTGACCGCCTTGTTAAGGTTAATGGAGAGAGTATAATCGGAAAAACATATTCACAAGTCATTGCCCTGATACAAAACAGGTGTGATATGAGGGTAAAAAGGGTGTGGGTAAAAAGGGGACATTTTCAAGAGCAATACTTAAACTTACTTCTACTAGCTATGTTATCAATTTTGTGGAACCCTGCGTCCTACTCACCTATTAAGGCTGCTTTTAAAAAAATTAAAAAAAAAAAACAAACAGTGTGCTTAGTGTTGCTATGTTGATTTAAAATCTTAACAACTTATGTATATAACTAAATCTGATCTCCAGGTTATATGAAAATCAACACCTAATAGAAAATAATATACACTACTATCCTACCATTCATTTCCCTAGTCTTGAATAAAAACTTGCTTTTAAATCATCTACTGTTGAGAAGTGACAGAACTATTCCCTACCTGTGTCCACTTTGTTCCTCCTGGCTGACTTTTCTTCAAACCATTAACGCCCTGACAATGTTGACAAGTGTTGTGTGGCTGACATTATCAAGTCAGCGCACATATTTATTGGGCTGGATGCTGTTATTGAAGTTTCTTTTGAGGCTATTGGTTTGAGACAGATGAATAGCCTACTTTTCCGAATCTCTGAAGAACAACCAGGACCCCTATTACTATCCAATTTCATTATGGGGTATGTATACTTCTTGCGTTCCTAGATAGGTACATAGTCAGTCAATTTTTCAAGAAGAAAATGGCAGCAGTTGCATTAGCGCAGAGGGAAGATAAGAGCTTTGTAGGTAGTATCCCAAAGATCCGCTTTAAAACAACTCTTGTACATGTGGTGAAAACTAAAAAAAAATTCTATAAACTATTACAGTATTAAATTAATATGATTCAGTAAAGTAATAAAGTATCCATATATCTTCTATTTATTATAGTCCACACCCTGAGGTACAGAACGTTTGTAGCAACTGTCACGTGTTCTGTGCTCATGCAAACTTCTACAACACTGTTGTGTGCTCCCCTTGGTTAAATCAACTTATAAGTATTATTACACAAGATTATTTTGCTCTTGATCAGTTAAGTGGGTTCTAAATATTTGGGCTTGAATCTTCTTCTCTACTTTTACGGGTCCTATCTCATGCTTATATGTCAAAATTGACTATCACAAAGAGAGAAAGCAATATTTATATAGCATGATTCACAAAATCAATTAATACATTGAAAAATAAGTTTAACCATAAAAAGTGCTCTGCTCATCCCCACCCTTAATGGTCAAAAAGCGGAATATTGTACTTAAGTATGCCATGTTTTGAAACAAACAACATAGGGATTACCAATTGGTAAATCAATGTGATCTTTTTGACTTACAAAATATTCAGGGGATCTCTGGGTGTGTAAGAGGCCTCAGGACAATAGTCTTTTGTACGCCATGGAGAGATGAGTTGATAAAGTATCCTGTATTCTACATAATTCATAGTTACATAGTAGGTTAGGTTGAAAAAAGACATGAGTCCATCAAGTTCAACCACTAGGGAAATAAACATAGCCAAGATATAAAACCCTATAAGACATAGTTGGTCCAGAGGAAGGCAAAAAAAAAAATGACAGATTGATTTCCATGGATGTGGGAAAAAAAATTTGTTCCTGATTCTCTGGGGCAATTGGATGTTCCCTGGATCAACATTTTCTGTTACCTTTACTTTAAATCCTTAATACCTAGTTATAGTCTGTGCTTCTAGAAAAGCATTCAGCTTTTTCCTAAAGCAATCTATAGTAGTTGCTGAAACTACTTTCTGAGGGAGCCGATTCCAAATTTTCACAGACCTTACAGTGAAGAATCTCTTCCTTATCGAGAGCTTAAACTTCTTTTCCTCTAGACGTGTGCCCTCTTGTTCTTTAAAATGATCTCAAAGTGAATAATTGGGAAGAGAGTACTCTATATTGACCATTTATAAAATTATACAGGGTGATCATATCCCCCTTAAACGTCTCTTCTCAAGGGCGAATAGATTCAGTTCAGCTAATCTCTCCTCATAGCTGAGCTCCGCCATTCCTTTTATTAGTTTAGTTGCCCTTCTCTGCTCACTCTCCATTCCACAACGTCCTTTTTGTGAACAGGTGCCCAAAACTGGACTGCATATTCTAGATGTGGTCTGACCAATGCTTTGTACAGGGACAGGATTATGTCTCGATCTCTGCAGTCTATTCCTCTTTAAATACAAGAAAGTACTTCACTAGCTTTATGATCTACCAGAACCCCCAGATCTTTTTCCATTTCTGACTCCCCCCAAATGTATTCCCCATAGACAGTATGAAGCATGCATGTTGTTAGCCCCCAACTGCATAACTTTACATTTATTTATGTTAATTGTCAATTGCCACTTGGCTGCCAATCAAACAGTACATCCAGGTCTGCTTGTAGATTATAGACATCCTGTATGGACCTAATTCTATTAACATAGTTTGGTGTTATCTGCAAACAGAGAAATGGTACTTTTAATCCCAAACTCTATATCATTTATAAAGATGTTAAACAATAAAGGTCCAAACACTGAACCCGGGGGTACATCACTGATAACCTTAGACCATTCTGTGTATGAATCATTAATCACTACTCTCTGGATGCGGTCTTTAAGCCAGTTCTCTATCCATTTACAGATTGACTTTTCTAAACCTATTAACCTCAACTTGCATATTTCTTAACTTTCTTTGGGGTACTGTGTCAAATGCTTTAGCAAAGTCCAAGTACACTATATCGACTGCTACTCCGCTGTCTACCTGTTTACTTACTTCCTCATAAAAAGAGAGTAAATTTGTTTAACAATTTCGGTTTTTCTTGAAGCCATGCGGACTATCACTTATAATATTATTTTCTAGCAGGAACTCCTTCATGTGGTTCTTTATAAAACTCTCCAGGACCTTTCCAACTTTGGACGTTAAAGTAACCGGTCTATAGTTACCTGGTAATGACTTTGCTCCCTTTTTGAAGATGGGAACCACATTGGCATTATGCCAATTCATTGGCACCATGTCAGTGACTAAAGAGTCTTAAAAAATTAGAAATAATGGCTTTGAAATAACTGAGCTCAGCTCTTTGAGGACATGTGGATGTAATCCATCGGGTCCTAGAGCTTTGTTTGTCAACCTTATTTTGCCCAACTGTTTCTCAATCATGTCAATTTTGAACCACTATGACTCATTTAATGCATTGACATTATTATGAATGGCAAGACATTGCTAATATGAATTTGGACTTGAGCTTTGCCATTTTCCTTTGTGTACACAGATCTTAAAAAGTGTTTAGTTAATCTGCCTTTTCTTTATCCCCAGTTACCAACCCAGAGACATCCTTTAAAGGCTTTATATGCTCAGATGATCTTTTTGCTATTAATATATTTAAAACCTTTTTGAGGTTTGCATTACTTTCCTTTGCAATCTGTCTTTCATTTTGAAGTTTTGCACATTTTATCTCTTTTTTACCTCTTTTGTTATGTTCTTTATAATTTTCAAACGGTGAAGGTGATCCTTCATTTTTATATTTTTTATATTCAGTAAAGGATTTTGTGTTGGAAATTCTTCAACTCCTCAAACTTTTGACAGCAGCTCAGAATAGCAATGCATTTACCTTCCTTGAAGTGCATTCAGAATAAATGGGTGATAATGCACTTCAAATAATTTTTTGCACTGCACACTGTATAGCAAATTGGAATAATTAGTTGGCTGCAATACAGTTTCTATGCTCTGACATCAGGTACTGCAGTAATTACACCAGAATTGGTGTGTGGACAAAAAAAAACCTCCAGCACTGGTGTCAGTGACAGAATAATAAGAAAAGAATAATAAGAAATTCCAGCACTGTCTGAGGATGCAATCATTTATTTATTTCATATTGCAACCTTTATTTTCATGACTGCAAAAAAAAAACACCCCAGGATTACTGTAAGCGAACCCCAAAATGCTCCAATCACTGGTGTCAGTGGATACAGGAAAACCAATAGCATTAGTGTTAGATGCAATAAAAAGTCAGCATTCATGTCAGTGACCACAAAAATAACCTCAACACCAGAGCTAGTTTAGGCAGGATTAACACACTGGATTGGTCTACAAGATTGCAATAATAGCCCCTAACACTAACAAATTACTGTGACAGTAACTTTACTTTTTCACGCTGCCTGACATTGTTTTTCAAAGTTAGGTGTTGGAAAGTTGAAATTGTTTCAACATCTGGCTCGTCACTGCTCTGCAGAGGCCTGCAGTCTAATAGGTAGCAAACTCAGCACAACAGCTCCTGAGTGTTTGTTGTGACTTCTGAGCAGGGCCAGTTTCATAATTTAATTTATTCTAGGCCAGCTAGCATGTGCTGCCCCCCCCCCCCCAACAAATTACAGTCTTTGATGCTAACACACACACTTACACCATGGTAGCTGTTAAAATAATGACAAACACTTACATTTAGCAATAATTTTAATTTTACTGAAAAAAAAAATAGAAGGAAAGCATGACAGCACCCTTACATGTTTTTTTTAGGAATCCTTATTCATAAAGCTTTTGACTGAGTACTGTTAGCATGAAAAGGTCAAGGCACTGTCATGCTTTCCTGGATTTCCTGTGTTGGAATGTCGATAAAAACCTTACTGAACTTTATCTCTATTTTCTAATTGCTGAAATTAAGCAAGGCTTAAGGAAATAGTGGTATAGCGTGGGTAAAACAAGTAGCTACAGTAGCTCTTTACTATCCTGCTGCATTATGTCTACAGTCTCTAGAATTTCTGTAGCATTATAAACACTAAAATTATGGTGATGTCAGAAGCTGCACTTGCATCCCCCAGGCATACCGAGAGTTGACTATCACTGGGATGAAATATGAATATTGGAACTGTTTTACTCACTTGTGTCCTTTTGGTACCAAAATTTACACAACAAAACCAGAAAGTTTACACCATTATCTCTTTAATAGCACAGTGATGTCCCCTCCAAGGCCACATCCTAGTAACTGGGTAGTAAAAAACAGCAGTAGATTAGTGAGGTCATCTCTGCTCACTGTGATCTTTCTTTCTGATCAACACATTTCTTGTCGGCCCACTTGATACACAGTAGTATATATGAAGCTAATACATAGTCAAATTTAGGTACGACATGCAAAAATATATTGATCAATTAAGAATACATAGCTTTATTCATATCTTGGGTCTGACTGTCAGACTATGAGTGCTTCAATTACTTAATTTCCTGAATTTAGAAGCTTCTTACAATATCTTTCTTTCAATAGAATGACTCTTTGTATAACTAAAGCTTCATAGCAGCCAACACAAATATTATTTGCTGGTACTTGGCTGCTTTATTCCCATTTTATAGCATCTACAGCAGTGGTCCCCAACCCCTGGGTCGCTGACCAGTGCCAGTCCGTAGCTGGTGGGCTGGGGGCCGCAATTGACAGGAGACAGAAGTGCCAATGTCCTATGAGAAAATCAGACTTCAGTGTGAGCTCCTGGAGGGTGGTCGTGTTTTATAAACCCGAGCAATCAGCTAAGCTGCTCACCGCCCACCTTGTACTGTGAGATAATCCTACCTCTCGTTCAGCAGCAGCATGAGAGCTGTGTCCATGCTGCGTCATTACCTCCAATGTAAAAAACCTTCATATCTCCCTACACCGATCGTTGTAAAAACTTGAAATTTTCAGGATACACAAGGGACCCTGAGAGCTGATGCTAAATTTTGTTTCAGCCCCCTGAACATATTAAGTTGCCAGATACAGGGTCTCAAACATTAAAACCTAATAGGAGTCAAGGATCTTTTAAATCTCATCAAAATAAAAAAAAATACACCTTTACTTGGACAGATCAATGACATATACCATATATATATATTTGTGAAAAAAAAATGCGGATCTTACTGTGCATGTGTGAGATCGCCACCTTTCTTTTTTTGGAGCCCAAGCCTCCTGGGATTCGTGACGCATGTATACCAGGCTCTGTGCTCCCATTCATTCTTTACGGCCGCGGCGGTAATGAAAGAAGGGGAGGGGCTTTGCCATTTTCTGGGGACCAGGATCCCCATATTGAGTTTGCATATTAGGAAATCCAGGGGACCACTTCCATGGGAATGAGTATTAGGGTACTGCCAAAGTGCACTGTGGTGCCTCAACTATAAATTTGCTCGTTCTCAAAACTTTAAGACTGTGTTTAGGTTGGTGGTGAGGTTGTGGTGCAGTTACCCCTTCCTTATGCCATGGAACCCTGGCACGGGGGAGACCCCTAGTACTGATTACTGCCGCCTGGAGTCAAATCTTCAGAAGTCTTGCATTGTCGTTCGCATCTCACTGCTGATGCGAGCAGCGGCGTGGCCGGGACCCGGGTGGTATTTAAAAGCAGATTACTCAGTAAATTTCCCGCCCGGCCAACCCCCCCCCCCCCCACCCGACGGACCGGCGCCCCCAGCATCACAAGGGGACCATCACCTTGTGGGAAATCCATAAAGTGAGCATGACATAATAATGCATATTGCTATATTATCTGTAATATTATTAAATGTTAGGGTCCTGGTGACATTGAATTCTTGTGTGTGTCTTTAAGATATTCAGCTACACCAAATCTCATTGCATTTTTCAGAGATACTCCTCACACATGCCAAAAGTTCCTCCATTGTGTTCATCTTAACTGAAAGGGTGTTGTGGTGCAATAGAAAAAAAAAACTTGGAGCCCCAGGGATTTTGTTTGAGGCGAGTTTTTGCATAGGAAAGCGCCAAAAAGATGAGTATCAGTAGGCATGACCAGAACGTAACATTAGGTATGGAAGGAAAAAAAATAAAATCAGTCCGGGGTTCTGTGGGGACAATGGTGGTCTAGGTGTTAAAAAGAGAGGAGCATCCAGTGGCATACTTCAGCAGAAAATTGACCCCCACAGAGAGCAGGTATCCCATTGTCATTTAAATACAGGCAGGAGCCCTAAAGAGACACTGTTGACTGGAGATACCTCATTGACAACCTGCCATATAAAGCTAATCCTCACAGTGCTAATATGTGTATTTTGTACACAATGAAGGATATATTCATTTTTTAATGATGGAATCATTATCTAATTAGTTATCTAATTAGGAGGTGCCTTTAAAGTCTTTTTCAAGTGATAAAGATGGTGTGGAGAGAGTTTGATGTGGTACCAGTTTCCACACTTGTCCTCTGTGGATACATAAAGTAAAACACTAACAAAAATGTTTTGTGGGTTGAAGGATAAGCATTTAAAGCATGATTAATGAAAGTTAGTGGGACTTGGTATGATTTTTGTGAGATGACGTTTTTTGTACAATGACTGATAAATCTGAAAGTGAAGATTGGTGTTGATATAAGATGAATTCCTAAATGATCAAATGAAAGTTTCTCTCCAATAGTAATCTCTCTGAATAACATAGCTCTTATAGCTCTTCCTCGCCATCAAAAGGTAAACACAATTTTGTCTGCTGGTTCACTTTAAACCTTTACATAAATGGGTGAAAATGGGTCACTAAAATTAATTAAAACTGAATTACTTCTGAATAGCCTCTATTTTTATCACAGTATCTCCCTGTAACATACGATTGTCTTTCTCCTGTCTCTTTTAGTGAGGATGTACTGGAATTATCCATTATGCCCCGAGATGAAGATATATTACAGCTGGTAAGAGCTGACTGTGCCTGCTTAATCACAAATACTAGAAATGTTTCAAACCACTTACAAAGGTCATAGGGCAGTAACCTTCAGCAATCAATCAAAAGTCATTTTTAATTTTTTAACTGAAAGTTGAAAGGTTTTTTAGTTGCTGTAAGTTACTCCACTTTACACATTTTTTTGCTAATTGCATTACTTTTTCTAAGCCTCATAAGATTAATAATAACAATAATAATAATAGATGTGAATAAATAGTTATGAAAATCAGTGTATATTTTATGTCATGTCCAAAAATAGCAGACATACAGATACTGTTGTTTCTTTTATATAATTTGATGTATGTGTATGTTAGTATGTCTTATTGCAGTTTAGAAGGTTTGAAGTTTCAATTTGAATACAGATTTAGTAAAATTTCACACCTGACAAGATATTTGCCACAGCAAAATATTGTATATTGATCATAGTGTGCACTGAGGGGACACAGGAGACCTCTGGTTAAATGTTTTATTTATTGGAGCTCCTCTAGTTGTCTGAATCACCATATACCAGTTTAGATTTATTGTCCTTAGGAAGTAGAATTTATTTTTTTAGCTCAGGACATTCCACACCACTCTCCCAGCAATGAACTCCCAGATTTGACTTATGATGGTTGACCCTTGTTGAAATTATTCTTCCAGCTTGTGTCCTCCCCAGCTGTGATGGCCTCATTATTATCCCCCTAACCAAAAGTGATAGTTTTGGTAGTGGGGGAATCATTCAAGATTCATGAGCTGGGATCGCAAAGTCAGATGCAAGATCTCTGTATACCTTGGTTAGACTATGTGCAATTTTTCCAGCAGTCTACAATGAAAACAGACTGTTCATCAAATTGCCCACTTTCCATAGTGTTTTTTCATGAACACCTAAGCATATGTGTTCTCTTTGGTATAGACTGCCAAAAAACACAGTAATTTAGTTAAATGGTGCTGTGTTTCAAAATTTTTTTGGACTTCCGTCAGAGGTAATAACCCATGCCTGCCAAACAACACTAAGGCATTTTACTTGGCATACAGAATTGGCCCTGTCTGCATTCCTCAGGTGGTGGGGTCGTATTTGGAATTGCAGCACAGTCCACTGAATTTACCTCAGTTTGATACTGGATCTCCAGGTATCACATTCTTTTGTAAAATTTGTGAATTCAGAAAAAAACAGTTTGAGGATCATCCTCCATTTACAGGAATCGGCTTGACTTGACTCCATAAACTTCGATAACTCTTATTTTCATGTCGCCATCAGTCTCAGTCACTGGTGTTTGTTCAGCATGCCTGGGGAAAAACATTATGGTCTTTGACTTTCTCTTGGGGTTTTGTTGGCATCTAGGATGTTTTAGCTCCAGACCATAACCTGCCATGACTCTTGCAAGTGTGCTATTTGCATGATTGATTTTACCAGTGGTGTCCCTCCAACCTGAGGACCAAACAGTCAATAGTCCATTCCAATTCTCCAGTACACTGGTTGAACTCTGAACATCCTTCCAGCTATAGTTAAGCTATACTCCACTGGATTATCTTGTCCTAAACACTAATTTTCATGTCACTAGACATGAAAAGACGCCCACATGCTTAAGTGCATACAACTAGACAGTTCTGCATCAGTCCCCGTTGCCTGTGGCTTCTGGGTCAGCTCCCCAAAAAGTTGGACATTATACTTTGCTCGACAGTTGGAACAATGGACTTTACTGTCATGGCTTGATTGGAGGACAGATCATCTTTTGAGTTGTTTGTCTTTAATGGTATATATACTTACTCTTCAAGTTGACTTCCTCCTGCCTGTTTCCTTTATACTCAAAGGAGATTGCACTTCATTCCATTGGTATGGTACATGCAGTCAGGATTTACCTATTAACCATTGCTTTCTTCCAAAAGACAAATTTACTTATTCTCATACCCAAGGATTTCTACAAGGATTCTCCAGTATCATATGGCACTATTTTACATTAGGGGTGTATTTATAAATTATTCCCCTGTCATTTCTTCTGAAAGTTCTCTGAAACTGAATCATTCTATATTTCTTGTTTCAATTCCCAATAAAACAATGACTCATTCTTTCACCTAGTAGCCAATCTTCAAAAGTTCCAATAGCACATTGACAATGGTTGACATATTGTTCAGAGCATTTACGTGTTAAATTATGACATGATATGTATATTTCATGGAAGGTTAAAGAGGATGTCGGTCCTGAGACATTTGAAACGTCTCGGGGCTGACAAAGCACTCTTACAGGAAACACATCTGCATGTGGACGATTTTAGTAGAATGCAAAAAGTATGGGTAGTTGAGGGGTTTGGTTCTCTAGCATTAGGTAAGAAACTGGGAATACTTGTCTTCCTGCACAGGAACTGGTATCGTCAGAATGTGACCTGGCAGGGAGGATTTTAAAACTCACTCTGAGGTTCCCAGGTCTAGAACTATCACTTTAAAACATCTATGCACTAAATTCCTGAACTAGTGTCTTTTTTCAGGAAGTGACCACCTGGATCATCCAAGATCCTAGTGCTAATAAAATTGTCGGGGGAGACATTACCACGGTCATGTATGCAAATGAAGATAGAACCACAGAGAACTTGCACAGAGATTTGGCTGGGAGGACATCACCTACACACCCAACCTTGGGAGTCCCCTCTCAATCGAGTACTTTACTCTTAGATTTTGCACAAGCTACCCATTTGCATGATTGTTGGAGGTATTGTTTTTCCATTGAAAGGCAATATACCTTTTTTTCACATGTTCATGCTTCCCAATCTAGAATTGATTACCTATTTTGTTATGAATCTCTTTTAACTTTAGCAGAGAAACCAGAAATTTTGACTATTGCACCATGCGCCAATACCTTTGTCACTAAGAGATGTACAACTAAAAGGGGACATGGAAGTGTCCAACCCTGCCAGGGTAGCAGCTAATGATAGATTTGATCATTTTTCTGTCCCTGACACCCTCATCTATTTAATCTCGTTACTCTAATTTATACAACAGGGAGGTCTAATTTACAGGGGAATCAATTATAAATATACCTCCAGATTTTTCATCTCGAATATATACAGAATACCAAACATATTTTAAAAAGGCAAGCAAGCCTCTTTATCTTGTCACCTCCCATTCTACCAAAGAGGTAAAGCCATGGGGAAAAAAGTCAGTATATCAAATGGAAATTGCACAACATTGTTCCAGTAGGGCTGGTCTTTTCCATTATGTTTATTAGCAAGCTGTAGTTTAAGTTTGGTTTTTGAACAACTCCCATACAGGTTAAATGGCTCCAGTTTTATTTTCATTGAAAATCTATGCTTTTTTAAATCAACTGTTGCAAGAGTTACATGTAGAATGCAAATACATTTTGGAGTTCTTGTAGACTTCTTTTACCATCATACAGTTAGCTCTTGGCAAAATTGGTGGGTTTGGCTAGTCCTGAAACCCATGACCTTTTTGAGATTAGATTATTATTCTAATAGAGGAATGATTCCTTTTTAAATAATTTTGGTAATTTTTGATGGTGCAGGTTGTAGCGTGATGGTGCAGAAAAAGATGAAGGACACCAGTCCCTAGATATACTAAGCTTGAAAATCCCCATACTCCATAAGGAATTTATAGCTGTGGTAGAGAATTACTGATAATGGAACACCCATGTTTTTATCCAGAAACAGCCAGGTGGTTACTGAAAAGTGGTGGGTGGTGCACCCAGCTAAAAGTGCCTAGGAAGAACACTTCTCAATTGACAGCACAAGTCTGTATTTTTGTTCTTGTTTATGGAATTTGAATTTTTATAATTATGGAAAAAATACACCAATTTGATGTTTCATATATACCGTTTTTTTAGGCTTTCTTTCAATCAAATTTTAATGTTTACCGGTTTGGGGATGTCAAATAAGACAAAAAATTTCTGTAGGAACTGTGGGGACATTTAGGGTGTTTTAGAATCTTTTTTACAGGTTTGTAAAACTGTTACCTGGTTCTCAGCTAACCTGTTTTTAAAGTTTTGTTGTGTGAATATATTGGCATCTGATGACATTAATTTTTTGATGAAAGCTTTCACTAGTTATTGTGTGATTTTGCCAATCCATGACACAAGAGGGTTGTCTTTTGCCATAAATTTCCCCCTAATGTTTCTGTAGAGACTGTAGATGTCCCAGATTACTGTTGCATCTCCTGATGAAGACACCCGTCATATCCCTTATTTTCTGTGTTTTCTTTTGTTTGCTATGCTTTTGATGTGTTTTTTTTTCTATCACCTTCACTTACTGCTCCCTTCTCCTGGGTTTACTCAATTTGAGTAGAGGCATAGGCACTATGAGGAGTTGTGTTATTGATTTTGCCTTGTGTCCTATTCTTTAGAGGCAGAGCATAAACACACATAAACAGAGGTTCTGTGTTCCCAGTAGTTGGATGGAGAAAGTAATTTTACAATGAGTACATAAATACTATTTTCCTTTATTAAATCAGGTTTAAATAAAATATTCTATTTTCTGATAATGTCTCACAGGTTTTAAAAGGTAATTGATGTAACTCTAGCATCATTCAAGCACAGTCCTTAACATTTGTTTGTTAATTGTATAGATGTGATCATCCTTTTGGATGTAACTGGAGACTTCATTGAAGCACTTTGTGACCAATAATTATCATTGCTAGGGCCCAGAGGAATACAGACAAATATAGGAATTTATGGAATACAGGCTGTAGAGGATGAAATCGGAGGTGATTAAGAACACTGACAAGCAGTGATAGTTATTGGTCACAAGTGTTTCAATGAAGTGTGTCTCACTTCAAGTGTTTCAATGAAGTCTCTAGTTACATCCAAATGGATGATACAGGTGAACATGAAAAACTGTAGTGTAATCATAGAGAAATAATTGTCACAGAATATGAATTGCATCATCTTTGATTCCATGCTTCCTCGCTTGCCCTGTGGCCATTGAGACAATTTGGGTTTGTCATGTGATACATGGGAGCAGAAGTGGGGAGCAGCAAACAAAATATCTCCTGAGGAAGCGGACTGAGATTCCGCAAAACGCGTAGAATACAATATACTGATTAGAGTTTCTTATTAATCTGGAGTTATATACCTATATGGTGATAAGGTTTTTATGCTGTGTTTTTCAAATTTGAGATAATAAATGCTATAGTTTTATAACATGTGATGTTTTATTATTTGAATTGTCTCAGATTGTATTTATGATAGATACTGTTTATTACTGTCTCTAAAGTCCCATGTTTCTTGGTTATTTTGTATTAGGATTTAATTCACCCATCCAATATGGATAGGGTAGGTTGTGTTTTTGATACTTATGGCTCCCACTTCAGATGCTAGTATAAGCACAAAATAATTGACAGTCTCGGTGACTTGTATGTTTTTAAGTTCAAGTAGGTATTTTTAACAGTTTAGTCATTATAAAAAGATGTATTTTGTCCCTAATTTTTGATTTTTCATGGTTCTAAATAGTATGCAAAGGTAAGTGAATATGCACCTGAAATAAGTTGGTTCCCTTTTTGTTTCAACAGGCATATTGTCAGGATGCATATCTAAAAGGCAATGAACCATATTGTGGAGGTGCACATAGCATTCCTGCACCTCCCCCTGTCTTCTATCCATGGCGAGGTCAGCCTTTAGAATCAGCTCCTGGGTACCCAAGAAGCCACAGTTTCCATCTATCTAGCTGTAAGGATTTGCCATCTGTAAGGAATCCTATGCCCAATGAAACCCTGAGCACTAGCTCTTCCCATAAAAATGATTATTCTAGGCCTGTTGCTAATCCTCTCCTACCACCAAGACTGCACAAAACTTCTCCATCAGCATCTGACCGATTCAGGGGGCCAGGACCCCCATACAGTTCTGCCTATGGTTGGACATCCTGCCACCATCCAGTGCCATCCAGCAAAGCCCCTTTAGATGTGTGGGAACAGCCACGTGGTCCCCGCTGGGTGAGTCCATGGGAGAGACACCAAGCACTGTGTAACTGGATGTCCCAGCAAACACCCTACAAAAGAGGCTCTGCCTTGCCGCCAAGAAGACGTAGTGCCTCACAAGACCGACTAGGAGAAGGTACTCAACAAAGACATCAAAGTGACTGGGCTCATGGTGTTTCACAAGATACCTTGCACCATTCTCTTGAAAATTATTTTTGGGGCCACCGAGCACAGTCAGACAATTACTTGTCTCAAACTGGTAGGTCTATAGAGAAACTGGAACTGAATGCTTTAATATCACCTCCTTATGAACGATCTATGTGCCCTTCAGATAGAGCATCTCGGACAACTCGTAAAGTGTCACATCCTCCCCCATCCCAAACTGTGGTACTTGCTTCCAGGGAAGTAAATAAACCTTCATCACAAAACTCTAGTTCTGGTGACTCCGAGTATATTGGGTACCGGAGTTACAGTCCCTCTTTTCAACGTCGGACTGAACAGCTTCATGCTTTTTCCTTCAGAGAGACAGGATTTAGTGGTCTCCCAACATTTAGGTCAGCACAATATTCTGTCAATAACCCGATAAGCCCTCCCTCCCCACCTGAAAGGAAAGAACCTTCAAAGGGCATCAGTTCCACAGATGACAGCAGTGTCACAGAGGAAAAACGAGACGAGGTCATCCTTAGACAGAAGCCACCTTCAGGACGAAAGCCCTCTGTGTCTGTGCGTCAAGTGAATGTACTTTTTGAAGAGGAAGGGAAAGATGTGGAGCATGCCCCTTCTCCTGCAGAAAGAGAAAAGGTGTCAAGTGAGAGGCCATCACAAAGGGTACCCCCATTGCCATTTTCTGAAGAGCCCCTGGCATCTATTCCTTATATTGGTAAGTTTTCCTAAGATATATATGACTTTAGGAGAACATATAGCAAAAAGCAACAGGTTTATGTAATTCCTGTTATCCCCATATTCATATACTGATTTATTTTAATCCACCACCACTCTATTTGTATGCTTGATTAGATAAAAACTAAACTGCTCCCGTAATGAAGGCAGGAATAAATCGGCTTCTTTGTGCTGGCAGCAGCAGTAGGGTAATGAAATAAAGGTTAGCATACAATGCTGCAGGTTGGCAGATACATTACACCTGTTTGTTGCTTTGCCCTGCATAGACCATCTTATGGTTCTCAATTTTTTATTTAGCTAATTACCCTGTAACGGGAACCTCCTTTTATTTTTTTGGTACTTTGAATGTAAATGCTATCTTTTTGTAAAGGACAAATATGTCAAGGAACAAAGGTTTTCTGAATGACTCTTTATCACACTAGAGTGTACTAACAAGAAGAACTCAAAATTCTCTGTTCCAAAAACAACTTATAAATGTACATGAAAAATGTGCTCTGCAGTTTAAGAGGAATAATTTTGTAAAACGAGGCCACAAAATTACAAAACATAAAAAATATATCTTTTTTCTAATCCAAAATATTGAAGTTTATGTAGTATTGTATGTAGTTTATTTCAAATGTAAAAAGAATATTTTATAATTGTTAAAAAGTCATAATGCAGGCTATAACGCCCATCTACATTCCATTCTTTAATATTACCTTGGACAGATACAAGTGTGTTCCAAAAACAAATAAATAAACAGATTTCATTAACAGAATTTGCAATCAAGGCCCTTATAGGCCCTGTGTCTTTTTTGCCTTAGGAAAAAAACAAAGGGTCGCCAGAAAAATCTGAATTTCCAGAATTGCAAGGTTCATATAGGTGTGCCAAAGCATTGCATTTTTGACCTTTTTAACAGTTTCCTTTTGTTGGTTAAAATGTGAGATAGTAATGCTATTTATAGCTGCAAATTTAAAAAAAACAATATTTCCTTAGCTTCTTGACTTCTGATATTCAATGTTCCTCTACTTTCTTCTACTTTTTTCACAGATGAACCAACAAGTCCTAGTGTTGACCTGCGAGCTAAACATGTCCCAGCCTCCAGTGTCGTATCCAGTGCCATCAGCTCTGCTCCTGTGCATTCTGACAGCCCTTCTTCCCCAACATTTAGCTTTTCTGCCAGTCGACACTATTCACAGGACTGCAGTAAGTACCCTCTTAAACAATCCTGTCACATGAACTAGCCTCAGTAATCTTTTATATAGGTATTTCTTTGATTTACTTGGGTTACTAAAGTTAGATGCAGCTAGTAAAATGTATCTGAACTGAAGAACAGAAATGCATAATGAAAAACATAATGCAGATTTCCTATCCTTAGTTGTGGTGACTTTAGGTACTTTTCTTTTTTTATCTCCTGAGATAAGTGTAGCCTAATGTTAAGGTAAGCGTAGACCTCCAATCTTAGGGAAACTACACTTGCTCCGCCAATTATATCTAGAGAGTAGACCTTGGACAGTGGAAAAGTGCCTCCCTCTTTGTAACAAGGTGGAAGTATTTGTGCAGTGTTCACTCAGAAAAGTGCTTTGACTGCATTCATCCATTTGTTTATGGACGGCAACATTCACGCCTTCACTTGTTTGGCATACTTGCCCACTCTGTGTCTTTCAGTGTGACAATGGAAAAAATATTTTTTAAATATCTTCTAATACTATCTTTTAGCTTAATCTATTCTATTTGATTCCCTTTAGGATAGCTTGTTAACAATATATTTGTCAGTTTTGAAAAAGCTTTCAATTTTTCCATTCTTCCTGTTTTATTACTGGTTTCTTCAACTGAGTTATATAGCAAGTACAGGAGGGAGCTTTTCATTTCACTTAGTGGCACTTATTCTGTAGAAAGCAATTTATTCACATGCATGTGAATATATGTGTTCTTCAATGAACATTGGAGAATAGTATTTTACAGTGTATGTGTTTTTTTTTTAAATGTCTTTATTGGTTAAAACCTAAAATAGGTTGTAACTGTCTTTTCAAGGTTACAACATTAAATGTGAGGGAGAAGAATAGAGAAAGGTGTATACTAGTAATGGCGAACCTTATAAGATCAAGTTCTTCAAATTTGGCTTTATCTGGGGAAGTAAGGAAATACAGGGTTGTCTCCATCTTACGGAACTGTAAAAATATGTTACTAAAATTCACCTTTGCAGCTGCTATAATGCTAGAAATTCCTTGTACATTTCCTGATGGCTTGTCTGCAAATGTAGAATTTTCTAAATGCATTTTTAGATTTGGAAAATATTTCAGCAGCCCACTTTCAAGGACTCTTTAAAAAACCTACAGTTTTCTCTCAAATGTTTTGATATCACAAAACATCCTTTCTCCTGTTTTCCCTAGACCTTGTAGTTGTTTGTTCAGCACATTGAAGAGTAGTGTAAAATCTGTATAAAAAACATAAGGTTGGTTAGCCAGGCCATATCAGTGAGCTGTATAAATTCCTGTTCTTTTTCAAACATAAACAGTCCAAGCAGGCTATAAATCTTTCCAGGACTCGATCTCTGCTTAGCCACCGGACATTATTGTACATAAGTAAACAGTTATACTGAACCTCCTCAAGAAATGCTTGAAACTGTTGAAAATTCAGAACACAAGCCATGATGTAATTCACCATTTTTGTGACATCTTTGAGGACATGGTCAAATTTTTTGCTACTCTTTCTGGAACAAAGATCTTCTTGATTTATAATACAATGGAACTGAATGACATGATGTTTTGTTTCTTTAACAAAGAACTGTATGAAAACAGATGTTGCCCCCACCATAGAAGGTGCCCCGTTACTAGTAATTGGAACCACTTCTTCTGGTCTTGTGACAAAAAAGTCTTTGTGGGCATTGTAGATATCTATCCCTTCTGTTCTTTTCAGGCAAAGATGATTTGTTCTAGAAAGATAGTGGCAAAAACTAGGATACTGGGAATGATATTTCCTCTTCAAGAAACTCTTTTCACAATGTTTGACAACACTTTTGTGGTTGGTGCCATCTGACACTTGATGTGCGACACACAACATTTTTATTACACAGAATACATAACGGTTTACCATTGCGTTCAATCACTCCAAATTACTCTTCCAGGCCTCTTAGAATGATCTTCTACGATCTGTTTTTGCTTTTTTTATGTACTCATTTTTGGGTGTTCAAGACGACTCTAAAAAAACAAAAATAAAATTTATATAGAACAGTGTGTATGTTTTACCAGTGTGTTCTAGGTATCCTAGAACATTTTTGTAAAGAGTTCTCATATTACTATAAGAATAAGTCATAATTCATTACTTAAGACTATATGTGTTTCTTCCTTTTCCCTACTGTGGAGATGAAGAAATGTGAAATTATTCTGTGATACCCAATTAGATGTACATTTTGTTTAGTATAAAATTACCTCACAAAACAAAACCTGTATTGTCATTGATTTCTATCTCAGGTAGCATTAAGTCTAGTCGGCGTTGTTCACAACTTCAGGCAATTACCACTGAGCGCTCAAAATCTTGTGATGATGGCCTCAACACTTTCCGAGATGAAGGACTACTTCAAAGGTGAGAGCGTGTTAAGCTTCTGCCGATATGATTGAGATATTCCATAATTATATTCCTTGTCTCTGCTCCCTAAAATATGCAAAATGTTCTGTTGTTAGACCAACAGGTAAAAGTCTTTAAACTAATCTTCTAGGACAGGTTTCGAACAGATGATTGGTTCCTCTGTCTACAGGAATCATAACTAAAATAAAAAATACATTTAAAAGTAAAAACCCTCCTCCATCATCTCTCTATAATGAAAAGGTTACCATATCCAATGTAACTTTGGAAAATAAACACAACACTTTTTGTCAACTCTATTGTAGTACTCTTTAGCTGGATGCTTGTCAGGATCGGGATCTGAACCCAGGGCTGGTTCTGTGTCCAGCAGTAGCTCTACCCATTATTATTATTATTACACAGTATTTATATAGCGCCAGCATATGGCACAGTGCGTTACAAAGTCCCAAGTCATGTTACTAGCTTTCCCTTAAAGGGGCTCACAATCCTATGTCCCTACCTCAATTATATGTCTAACAGTCTAAGGTAAATTTTTTTGAGGGGAAGCCAAATAACCTAACTGCATGGTTTTGGAATGTGGAAGGAAACCCGAGTACCCAGAGAAAACCCACACAGACAGGGAGAACCTGCAAACTCCATGCAGATAGTGTCCTGGCCGAGGTTCTAACTAGGGACCGAACGCTGCAAAGACCAGAGTGATAAACCCTGACCCACCATGCTGCTGGTTATGCTACCTGAAGTGCTGGATAGCTCCCTGCCAATTTTCACCGTTAAGCTTCCTTGATACCCTGTATTGTCATGAACTCTGAACTTCTTGCTGCTGCCCCTGACTTCCTTTTTAAGCCCTGCCGTGAATTTCCTGTTTGCCAGATTATTGTGTTTCTTGCCATTGTCTTGCCTTTTCATCGCTGCTACTGCTGCATGCCTTATCTGCTACTTGTCTGTGTATAGACCCTTGGCTACGGATTTACTGACTACACTTATTGCTTGCTCCTGTTTACCTGGTTTACCCAGATATTGACTTTGGCTTTCTTCCTGACTACGCTCCTGTCTTGCTCCTGCATCATTACAGCTGCCTGTGTACTGAACCCAGAATATTTATTACCATGAACCTGTTGATTGCTACTGCTATTGGGCTCCAAGCTTCTTCCCAGATCGGGACAATGCTACTCTCTAAGAAGCACTGTGGAGTCAAATAGACCCTGTTACCACATTTTTAAATATCTGATATCTAATAACATGTTGCTGTCCCTTTAGTATGCACTTTATTCAAGCACTGCTGCTGTAGCAGTATGTGTGGTCTAAACATTGCTTATATTACATAAATTCAACAGTTCTTGGAGTGTTTTAGCGTTGCACTTCAGTCTGTCCACAGCAATCACCTAACTTTCAGGGATTTTCTTTGTGACAAGCATTTCTTTCCCTTCTTCCACTGGTCCTCGGAGTGGTCTCAGATGTTGAATTTGATGTCTATTCTTTCTCTTGCCTGAAATGAGTCACAGCAAGTCTCTTTAGCTGGACTGTCCTTCTGAACACCCATTCGTACATTGTCTTCCTTCAAGGCTATATTAACACAATCAAAAATAAAAATATTATAAATAACTACTAATATATTAATACAGATGAATTGCTTAAAAATCCTAGTATCATAATTTACATCTAATCAAAATGAAAATACAATCCCACATATAGGTTTCCCAACAATCATCACCAAAGCTTTAGACTATGTACAGATCTCTGTTTTTTCCAGCCCTTAGTAAAAGTTTTTACAGCCTGCAAAAGTTTAAAATCACCTTGTAAAAAAATTTAAATTAAAATGAATAGGTCTAACATAGGAGTTTGCAAACAGAAATGTTTTTTGACTGAAAACAATCCTAGAAGTCTAGCTCTTCAGTGGCGTTCCCGAAACATTTAACAGCCACATTTTTCAGAATCAAGTCTTAGCATGCCCTTACTTTATATTACTGTATAAAATAAATATAACTACTCCCACTCTTGGTACGATCACAACCCCTAAAATGAAATGCCTATGATATTTTCTAATTGATCATACTAAACTTTTTTTTAAATTTAAGTATAAAATGTATGCCTCTATGAAGTTGCATGAAAAAAAGAGCAAAAAGTATGTGCACAACAAATACAAGTGGCTAAACAGCCCTTGCTCCAGATCATTCCACTGTCATGCATGCATGTTGTCAATAAACTCCATCCTCTCGGTTTCATGTTAGCAACTTCATCTGTAATGACATGCACTCTCTCATGTAGCGTCAGCATGCATATATAACATTATCAGCATTTTAACAATGGTTTATTACATCTCATATGACTAAAATAAGCAATACATTTATTAAGAGAGGGTTCTTCATTCTTGGCAATAGGTTGAGAATTGTCCTAGATTTTGTAAATTTTTTTTCCATTCATTTGAGGACACAGCCACTTGTGGGTGATCACTTCTGATATATTGCCACCAAAAATATATACTGATATATTGCAAAACAAAATTAGCTCCTACTTGTAGTCAAATGCCCTGCACATGTGAGCAGGCTTCAGGTAAGGGTCATAGCATCAGTGCAAACAGGAAGTCACGGGCAATTTAGTGGATGATTTCACTAGCTTTTAAGCTCCTGATAAGAATATGGAAACTAGAGCAGTGCCTTATTCTTTTAAATGGTTGTAGGATACTTAATGCATTTGAGTTTAGAATCAGCTCTTGTTTCTTAAACCTTTACTGAATGGGATAAATGGCTGCTTCGGAGTTTAGATAATAAACAAGTTTTGCAGTCTTTTAAAAACCTGGAGGAGCAGCTTTTTCAGCGCTTTAAAAATGGCTGTAATGCGGCACTAGACATAGGAGACTTTAGTCTCTAGGCCATGGGCCCTAGCAGTTTATATTTATAGACTGGTGTGGTCTATAAATCTTACTGTTGGTCAGTTTACTAAATGTTTTAAAAGGATCTTACAGACCTGCCATTCACAGGCAGTTGTACCTTATACAACACGGTGTACTAAGAAGAAAAGCAGACATTAGTTTCATAGGTATAGATTTGTGACAGGTAGGTATATATTTAGGGGCCCCACCCCAATGCTCCTTGCTATGTTAGTGGCTCCAGGGTCCCCAATTTGCACTTTCAATTTAGGATTTCTAGTTGAACTTTCCTCTGAAACAGCAACCCCAAAGTAAAATTGAAATTGTAATAACTAGTGGGGCTGAAATTGTAATAACTAGTATCTATGAGGGTCCCCTGTACACCCTGAAAATTACAGGTCCTTGTGACATACAGTTTAGGAGATATGGAGGTTTGTACGCAGAGCTGTGAGGATGCAGAATTCACACACAGAGCTAGAGGTGGATACATTTCACAGGCAGAAATCCGAGCTTGTGCTATGAGATGGGGGCGGGGCTGCCTGTGTCTCCTTCACATGAAGGCTGAACTGTGTGTGCTCACTTCTCATCGGCAGCACAATCTTCTGAAAGGATGACACAGAGCACAGATGGCACAGAGCAGCCTCACTGAGATCTGTGCATCCGAGAATGAGTGCTGCCGAGAACTGGGCGGGGTATTCAAAGCAGCCGGGCGGAGCAACCGGCTAAAAACCTCTGGGGAGAACTATGCCCTTCTGTTCAGTTCAAGAGGTGAAGGTGCTGATTCAGTTTCATCAGCAGAATGTTTATTGACTAAGGATGATAGGCTAAATAAAAGTCTAATTTGATCTCCAAAAGGTGGAAGAGAGCTCTCCAGAAGCGAGATGTGAATTAAATGTCACACTCAGAAGCTATGTGGGATGCTAATCCATTCAGACAAATTACTTCATTTACATTTAGCAGCACAGTGATGTCCCCTCCAAGTCCACAGCATTGTAACCAGTGCCCAACCCAGAAATTTTTTTAAGCTGGGTGGGAAGAAATTGTAGGCGAGTGGAAGCCCCTGAGTTGTGACCCAACTCATCAGTAACCACCCAAAAACAGCCGGGTGGTAGCTGAAAAGTGCTGGGTGGTGCGCCCGGCTAAAAGGGGCTGGGGAGAACACTGCTTGTAACTGGATAGTAAAAGAGCAGCAGTAGACTAATGGGGTCATATCTGGTCAGTGTGATCTTTCTTTCTGATCAACACTTATCATTGTCAGATTATAAGAGGCTAAAACAAAGTCAAATTTAGATACTTGTGCGATATGCAAAATATGTTTGTGAATTATCACTTTAAAAATACATAGCTTTATAGGTCTGCCTGGAGATAAACTTTGAGAGCTTCAGTTACTGCACTTCTTGATTTTAGAAGCTCCTTACAATAACTGTCTTCCAATAGAATGAGTTCCTTTAATAATTATCTGCATGATATCTAGTGTTATTTAATCTCCATAACCGCTAACGCACATCTTATCTGCTGGTACACTGCTGCATTGTTCCCAGTGTTTAACACAAGCTGATTAAGGCTACCCGCAGCAACCGAATATAGGGAATAGATGAATATTGTCAAATCTACAAACACTATTTTTTTTTTTGCAACCATCGCTGCGGTGTAAGCAGCAAGTGGCTGGCAAGGTGTTAGGAGCTGGTCGGAACACTTGCTCTCCCCACAGGTCTGAACCAACGCCTTGGAATTACGAATAATGCTTAAAATGTAAAGTAAAGCAATAAAAAGATTAGCTAAAACTGATTTACAAATATTTTCTACAAATGCAATGTGTTATCATCAATCTGCTCTGCAACAATTTTTTATTTAAAAAAAGTTAGCGAAAAAAATGTAATTTTCATTACATTACATTACACTACACTATAGGCATAGCTAGGTAAGTAACCATAAAAACTTGGTGGCCTGGCTGAACAATATTACTATGCAGCACAAATAGCTCATCTAGCGAAACTGTATGTTATATCTATACTCACCGCGTCAATATATGTGGATATCCTGGATTGACATACAGTTTTTTTGCTTTCTTGTGGTTAGGGCTTCCTTAAGACCTTAAAAACCATCAATGTCCCTGTTACATTTATTTAAACCTTGAACTTGATTAGATATTCAGGTAACCTTATGTCTCCCCATCTCCCAGTGTCTTTTTCTGGTAGGATGTCCACTGTTTCCATCAGGCTTACAAGAAAATGGAGCAATTCTATTGGTGAACTTAGAATGGCTTCTACACTGCATGCTCTTTCTTCCATTCAAGGTGTACTGTTAAATCAATATCCTAAAGACTCACGACTGATACCTTTTGCAGACTTTTTTTTTAACTTACAACTCCACTACGTTGAATCTCTTGAATATCTGAAAAAAGCCCCCCCCCCTGATGTCTGCCAGATAGATCCCCCATCCCTCATTTGTATATGCACACACATAAATGCATATATATATATATATATATATATATATATATATATATATATATTCATACATTAGTGCAGCGGTCGCCAACTGGTGGTCCACAAAAAATTTTTTGGGGCTCTGCAGCTCTGGCCAGCACACCCCCGAGCGGGGTCAGGAGAAGGACCCCGCTGGAAGGATGCACTGGCCAGAGGCGCGGACCATGTCCCCCGTGCAGTTCCTAGGCTCAGGGAAGTGGACGAGCTGTGTCCCTGAACAAAACCCGCCCACTCTCCTATTGATGGCTTCGATCATATGGTATGATCAACATGGTTATGTTATAATGATGTCACTCTGGAGGAGGTTTCTCCCCCTTTGAGCGACATCCGGCTCACCGCGCATGTGCGCTCAGGAACCTGTGATTTTAGTGGTCCGTAGAACCAAAAATGTTGGCGACCACTGCATTATTGCACATGAAGCAAAACAAACAATATACACAGAAAAACTTACCTGAATGAGTATCCTTCTCAGGAAAATCCGCCGGCGCATTTTTCAACTGATAGAACACAGTTCATGCACACATAGCGGTTCTGCCTTGGAGCACTACAATGCGCATCACACTCCTGAGGTTTGGCGCACAACTATGCGCATCAAACAACTGAGTTTTAATAAGCCAATTGTGCTGTTTTTAGCCTTTCAAACAATTCATAGAAGGGAACTGCTTAAGAACAAGCATAATTGACTTTAATTGTAGGTCCTGGGAGATTGTAAAGGAGACCACATAAAAACAAACCCCCAAAAAACAAACAACTACAAATTTTTTTTAAAAACTTTGTTAAAAAAAAAAAAAAAACTAAAAATGCTAAAAGGACACCAAAAAATAAAGAGACCACACAGAAACCACTAAATTTACAAGATAAAAAAAACAAAAAAAAAATGTTAACCCACACTTCCATATAAAGTCAAATTAGTTCAAAAATGGCCCAACAAATACTGCATTTCAAAAAACTTACCAAACCAATATGCTATATTGACCTATCAAGAGTGAAAAACTGGTATAGAAAATATTTATGCAAGACAAACATTTAAAGGTGGTGATAAGGACATATTATTGAAATGAAACAATATGGCCACAAACACAATAACATAGCATTAACATTGACTTCCTAATTGCAAAACGGACATTGAAACATTTAAATTTTAAAAACAAAACCAGCTATTGTGCTAAATGGTAAGCAAAGTATCAAATGTAGCAACATAGATTAGTAGAACACTGCAAACAACTTATTAACTTAATCAACTTAACAACTTTTATTTAGAGTTAAGTGAACGATGTGTGCTATTAGAAAGAATGATTTTTTAGGGGAACAGTGACTTTTAATGCAAGCTCGCCAGTGTCGGTTGCTTATGGTTAGATTATAAGACATGCTAAAAGTGTGTCGTAGCAATTCCTTGGTAGAATCGATATGCAGGGCCAGATTGTAACATTTTTTTCTCCTTGGCCAGCTAGCTTGTCCTGCACCCCACTTCCAGCTAATAACATGGTATGATGCTGACACAAACAAAACACCATGGAATTTGTGAACAAAATGTGAACAAAAGAGAACAATAGTGTGTGAAGGGAGAAAGGAATAGGGTGAGAGAGAAAGGCAGAAGAAGGAGAAGAGAGAGAGAGGTGCAGAAGAGAGAGGAGGGAGAGTGAAGAGAGATGGAGGACAGAGAGGAGATAGAGAAATAAAGAGAGTGAAAGAGGAAGAGGAACTAAAAGGACAGGGTGGACAGAGAGAGAGAATGAGTGTTCTCTGGTACTGTAGACCTGGTGGGCCAGCAGATTGTTTCAGTTCTTCATAGGTTGTAATGCTGCTTCTTGGTGGTCATGGCCTACATAACCTTTTGAGAAATTCGGCCTGTGGATGTCGTGTGGTGGATAGTAAAAAATCCTGATGTGTTTGCTGGGAAACTAATCTGATAAATGTCTCTTCCTTACTCCACAGGAGGGTTATGGGTCATGTGCCGAGCCTCAGGATGCTACGAAGTTTCTTCACTGATGGGGTGAGAAAATGCATTTTGTGTGTATATTTACAAATTACAGATATACAGTTCTAAAGTACTTACAACCACTTTAACAAAATTCCTTTTCGAATTGGAACCAAAGTTGTGTTTCTCTATCCAAAATACAAGACAGGATCAAACCCAGTAGGGTTCTTTAGCAGAGTGTTGTTATACATATAACATTCAATGACTTAATTAACTGAATAACTAATAACACATTTAAAGAAACTGTCAATAAAGCAGAACGAAAGTTAAACATTTGGAGCAGGGAGGATCTTTATTGCAGAAGAGGCAGGCTGTCTCTTTTGCAATAAAGGAAACGTACCTGCCTGTTTGCAGTTTTATAACTAAACTCGCGTCTCACTTCTTCACCAGCACCAATATCTTTACTTGAAGATCTTCTGCCATCCTAATTAGCAACGGCAAATAAATCTTCTGTATAGGCAGTAGCAAGAGCTCCAGTCCCATTTACAAATCATACCTTAGCATTTTTGTTTTCAAAAAACATTTACACCATCAAACCAGTTTTTTTTATCCATCACACAAAGCAACAAAAGAACATTTTTTGTAATCATGAGAGATCACAACACACTTTTCTAAATCAGTTTTAGAGTTACAAGTAATGTTTTTTTATAGTGTGCGTGCATGTATTTTTATCTAAAGCTCCATTGAAGTAAATATTTCAATATAATAAATTAAAAAAGGTTAAAGTGACATTTTACACTCTTCACATAATGTTTTACAGTAGCTCGACTATCTCAGAGGCACAAGAAACAGCAGTATTTTGTGAATCCTGCGTACATACGCATCAACATATTTATAACCTTTAGATCACCACATGTGTTCCCCTGGTTTGTTTTATACTGGATTGCTTTAAGCAATATCGTCTTGTTGTCTTAGGTCTCCTTTAGATGAACAGAATGGGCAACTGGTACACTTGTTTTGGAATTATCATTATGTAGTAGTGCTGCTTTCAAGCTTTTTTGTAAGGAATCAATAAAGAGACTTCATTCAGAAAAAACATGGTCCTGTGACAAACTGTTGAAGTGTCTGTTGATGTTATGGCAATAGCACAAAGAGTCGTCATCAGAAAAGAAAGTTGCCAAGTTATGATTTTGTGTTCTGTAATGAGTTACAGTAACACCATTTGGAAGTTAGTGCTTCTGCCTAGAGGAAAGACCTCCTGCCTTGTTTGTGGATAGATTTAGACCATTTGTGTAAAATTCTCTAGTTCTGTATCTTCATTGGCCACATATCCAGTATCGGATGAAGTGGCACCTTCACTGTGTTCCTCATCATCTTCTACAGAAGCAAGTCCAAACACAGGCAATGATTCATTATGAGGAACAGACAGGTTTCATTGCAGAATCCAGGCTGGGATAGACAATTTTGTGTTTAGTTTTAGCTGAAAATCCACTTGTGTGGCAAAAATAGCAATTGTTTAGATGAGCTTGCAGTCCCCTCCACACATCAGCATTGCAAATGGCATGACTGCGTTTTTTCTGATTTATGTGGAGCCCAATATTTATCCCGGTCACTAAGTGGACAGCTGAAGTACAATTTGTATATCTTGTTAAGATCTGTGGTAATTGGGTGATGTTGTCATGAAGGATACACACACATAAAAACTGGATGATTGATACAATTTCTTGGCATTATAGCAACTTCAACCCCAATTAATAAGGTCTGTAACATAAAAACACGGACTGTTGGTTGCTAGTAGATAATAGTAGTAGTAAGTAGTAGTAAAACTTTTAGGATCATTATACCAGGTATCATGAAATAGCTAATTACCTTCATCACAAAAATATGATATGGTATAGAAAAAAAAAAAAAACAGATTTCAAACTACAAAATATATCACTGATAAAAAATGACCTGTTGACAAATGAAGCAAGCATCTTTGCATATCTGCTTTTCTGTGTCAATAAAATTTAGGTAAAACTGAATAAAATTTTTACTTTAAAGTATACACAGACTGTGCACCCCAACCCCTCATGCAAGGTTTATGTCTTCAACTGTTGGTCCCAATGCAGCATAGACAATTGTCAAAATCTACTGCACAGTTACTGCACATGTGATGGCTTCTTACCGTGCATAAATGGGTCCACATGGGTAGAAGTCTAGATAATTATAAGTTTTATTTGTCACAATAAACATTTTGTGAAATCCGGGCTTTGATTATACTATACTAGGAGAATCTGGATTAAGGATTGTTGTCCTATAATTTTATTAGGGCTTTTTGCATTTTCATACAGGTCAATGAAAATGCTAAACCTACTTGAATCAGGTGAACTGAAGGGCAAATACGCCTGTAAGGTATTTCATTAATGTTGAATTTTTTTAACTGATATTATTGACTTTGATTTCGCCATCTTGTTGGCACTCCCATCAGTCAGAACCTCCACCAGGGAAAACGCTTGATGATTTATTTGTACCATCTTCCCTCCGGCTGCAAATCTTTCAGATGTTTCTTAACTGTAAGACAGCTGGCCTTGAAGAGAGGAAGACACTTGTGTTACCATTTTGTTTGGACTAGTAGCCTTCCCTGTCCTCCAAGGCATACCGTATGTCAAAGCCTTTCTTTTGTGTGCCAGAGGTATTTCTCCTCACCCATTGCCAGTTGGAACTCTTGTACCCTTACCTATACCCTGGGATCTGTGGAGGTATATAGTCATGAATGTTATTATCTTCCCAAGTCTTTGGATTGTACAGTAATTTGGGGTGGTGGTGTACTGCTTCATTAAATTGTTTTCCTTTTTTCTACTTATGATTCCAGGGGACATCATTTTGGACAGTTGAATCCATTTTGTTTTTCACTTCTGGCGCTCCTTCTGTTCATATCCTGCCATCATGCTCTCTCTCTGTGGCCTTTCATCCAGATTCTACGATTAAACATATAGAACATGCAAATCTCTCCAACAAAATCTGTGCTGTTTCGTCTCAGCCCATCAGCTGGAAGGGCTTGATTTTCACAGATTTCATTACAAACAACTGGATCTTTTCCTTTATTGAGGTGTCATATTTCCAATGTGTTAGCAGTCAAGAGCTAAATATCTCTGTGTCTGGTATCCCCTCAAATCTAGTGGCCCTTGAGGATCGGCTTTCTCTTTGGTTCCCTGCCTAGTCTAAGGTCTGGCAAAACTTCCTTAGCGCTTCCAAATGGCAGAAGCTATTTGATGACAATCACCCTCCCCAGGGCACTGAATATTAACCAGACAACCTGGTCTTGATTTTGACCCACAATATTGTTCTGCACCAACTTTCTGTTAAAGTCCTATCCCATTGTTGAGAAGATCAATGGAGTTATGTACATGGCTGCTCTGTCAATTTCTTTTAACGACCTGGACTCTTTCCATGATTCTCTCCTACAGCTTCCTGCCTAGGTAAAAAAGCACTGCTTAGGTAAAAAATTTATATTAAGTACATCTTGGCTACAAATGCACACAGAGGACATTTGGTGCCCTGAAATTTCATATTATAGTGTTCGTAATGTCTTGTTGTGTTATATAGAACAACAGGCTCATTCCCCTCTTCTTATCTCCACAAAATAGAGAAAATATATTATGTATTTTTAAGGCAATAAATGGCAAGGATATTAAACAGTTTCAAATAAGAACACAAAATGCCCAATACATGGAACAGCTCTGAATTTCTTACAGAATCAACGGGTATTTTTTTTCACTTATTGCACAGACATAACAAAACATTTTCAGTGATGCTATATATTTTTAAGACCAAAAGGCAGCAAAGTAGGGAAGGTAATTTTCACACTTACCTCTTGCTAAAGAGCAGGCACCACTCTCCTGAGCATGCAGGCAGTTCGCCTGCTTTTCCAGATTTAATCCGTATCGCCCCTCGTGCCCGCCAATCAGGAAATACCCTCTTAATCGCCCTTGGCTATTTAGCTGGCTCAGCCACAGCACTTTCCAGCAGTTTCAAATAATACCTAGCCCCCTATTTGTGTACACCTGTTAGTTAGTTGCGAACGTTCCCAATCCAGCTCCTGTGTTAACCTCTTGATGCCCAGTGTATTGTTTCCCTGCCTGTTCCCTTGTGCTGTTCCACCCACTTGAGATCACTTCCTCAGGGTAACATATTGACTCGTCCCATACTCTTGAGTGCTGGTGACTTTGTCTTCTTTGTCTTCAACTGTACTTTACCTGTCATTAATTCTAAACAGGGACATTTAGGAAGCTGTACTAATAATAATTTAAAAACATTTTTATTTAGGGCTTTACAACAAAAGGAAAAGGGGAAGGGGGTGGAGAAGGAAAGGGAATGTAGAGGGGATACATTACAGCAAAGGCTTTAAAAAAATTGAAAATACAACAGTACAAGATATGGAATAATTGTATAACATAGTGCCACATTTCCCAAAAAAAAGGTAAACAAAATTAAATAAGAACAATTAGGGAAATCTGTAATAATTGTATTAGTTCTGTGGGTAATCAATTCAATCCAATTTTTTGCCCTTTTTTTATTTTTTTTTTATCTGGCGTGCTTTCTATAGCAGGCAATTGTGACAGTTTTTTGTTTTTTTATTTTATGTTGGCTGAGTACAGTGTGATACTACTATAACATGCAACCTAGCAAAGGCAGGGAGTACAAAGGCATGTGATGGTGATGTGGCAACTGAAATGGGTGCTTTTAGAAGAGGTGGTGGGAGCAGGTGGGGATAGTGATCAGACACATTAGGAAGATTTGGGGTTATTGGAATATGAGGGAAAGTGGGGGGCGCTGGTAGTGGTCCTCAATGTCAGCTCATCTCCAGATGCAGTCCTTCCTGCCACCTGCAGATGACTGGCAGAGGGGTGGTGGTATGAACTGCCAGGATGGAGATTACAGTGACTGTGTAAGATGCATCAGATTCCCCCCTGCAGGGCCCAACCTGAAAGTACTTCCCAATGAATTTAGCTAAGGGTCTACATTTAAAAGTCAGTGCTAAATTGCATGTATATTTATAATAGAGACTTTACATACATACCTTTACTGCACATATGACAGGTATTTGGGTTTACCCAGAAATTGTATATTAGCCCCAAAGTGGATCCTGCATTTAGTGATTTATTGCTGATTTTTCTAGTCTGCAACAATCAATTCCTAGCACAATCATTCTCCAACATACAAATTATCATTCTCATATCTACCTCAAAACTCAATTATATTTGTTCAGAATATGTCAATTATTTAATTGTCCACTTTGACTACAAAACAAAACAAAAAAAAACATTACTTGACTGACTTTGGCCAGAAGATGCTTTTAACCTTTTGCATAAGTTTAACCTTATTACAGTACCCATAAAAACAGTTTGTTGTAATCATTGAACAATGATAAATTGGTACTCAATGATGCATTATTCAAACAATTGATGTAATCAATGACCAATGACACTTTGGTCACAATGGGACATTTTTTGACACTTTCCGCAGACATATAATCTATACAAAATATATAAAGGTGAAAATGAAAAAGTGAAAAAGTTTTACCATTACTCTATTGATTGTACTATATGATTTAAATATTCCTTTCTTGATGTCTGGTATATGCCAATTTTCAATTCCCTTTTTTCTACTGTTCACATGGTTGTAAAGATTAATGCCGCAACTACACTGCTGTGCGCTATATATGTCCAGGCAAGGCAAACCTATTTCAGCATGACAGATAGGGATAATTTCTTCTTGTCCTTAGAATGGGAGTGGTTGTCACTCCCATAAATAAAGGGGAAATGTTCCACTAGTAATACACACCTATACTAATGAGATGACGTTTGACGTGACGGGGAATACCCATCATGTCATTTCGCCTTAGTAGCGGCTTGCACCCTCCACACGTTCTGCTAGCATGACACACACCCATACTAATGGGATGATGTGGGATGCTAGGGGAATCCCTATCACTTCATCCCATACCCTGTTTCCCCAAAAATAAGACAGTGTCATATTCATTTTTGCTCCAAAAATTGCACTAGGGCTTATTTTCAGGTGATGCCCTTTTTTTCATGAACAATCAACATTTATTCTTGAACAAAAAAATCAACATTTATTCAAATGTAGTCATGACATCACATTCTGGGACATCATCATAACTCTCCAACTCTCCAAACCCTGAAATTTATCATGAATTTCTTGTGGTATTCAGGAACAAAAATCAACATTTATTCAAATACAGTGATGTCATCATCTTCTGGAACATCATCAAAACTCTCTAAACCCTGAATTCCATCTTGAATTTCTCCATTTGACTCCGTGACTCCATTTCCATTAGAACCATTGGCCCCAATTTATCATGTCTAGCAATAGCACTTTCTTGTCCATGTATTTATATATAAATTGTAGTTTATTTTTGGGGTAGGGATTATTTTTGGGGTAGTGCTTATATTTCGAGCATCCTCAAAAATAGGGAAAAATCATGCTAGGCCTTATTTTCGGGGAAACAGGGTATATAGAAGAGACATTGGTGGAAAGGTAAGAGCCTATACCTTTATCTACAGTGATTTAAGATGTTTCTATATTCCCTGGTGACCAACTACAACCTATTCAAAGGAAAACTGAGATTACCTTGGTAGTGTAAGTCATTGTTATAACTATGTTATTTTAATTAGTAATCATAGCAAGCCACCTTAAACCACCATTATTTATTATTCAGTTCAGTTTATATCCAAAACAAGTATATTATACAATTTGTTTGGAACATTTTATGAGAATAGAAATGTACATGTATTGTATTCAAAAACAATATTTGTATGGTTTTGCGATTATAATACATGGTTTGCCCTAAAAATTTCAATTATGGCAACCATTATGAACATTATGAGAAACACTTATGTTTCATTTATTGATTGGTGGTATATGCTTTGTACTTGGTGGTTCAGACTCTATCCTTTTCTCCCTTTGGTGCTGTTTGTCTCAATTGTGTATTGGAAGAGAGGAAAATGTAATTAATGATTTAAATTGTTTTTATAAATATATTTAATTTAAATTACTTAAGTGTATAGAACATTTCTATAATACAATAGATATTATTGACTTGATTTTTATTAATAGAATTCTTTAGGTCTCATGGTTATTTTCCTGAGGAAGCGGATTACATGCCTGTGAAACGTGTACCATTGTCACCCAAAGTGTCACTGTTCATTGATTATATTAATTAATTGAATAACGCATCACGTACCAATTTATCATTGTTCACTGATTGCAACAAACTGTTTTTTTAATTACTGTATTTTTTTTATACAATTAATAAAATAAAATGTAATTCTCTAAAATGTATTTATATATTATTCTATAAGAGTTCTGCAAATATATATGCCTAAAACGCTCTTGATTAACTCTTTAGCTTTTACTTTTTAATATTGAGATGTGGCAAGATACAAAACTTATGGGTAGCAGGTAAGTGACAGATCAACAATAAGTACAAATATAAGTTAATTTTAAATCATTCAATGCCAGTTCTGTGGTAGTTTAATTACTGATGCTAAAATTGTATACTGGTGATTGCAAACACAATTTTTCTTAGCACCTTTTCTTTTCTTTTTTTTTTCTGCAGTCCCTTGATAGCTTGGTTGCTTCTGAAGATGGACGTTCAAAGTGCCACTCTGCCTCTGAGCTGTCTGACACAGAGCTCAGTGATGTGTGCAAGGAGGGCTGGCTGCTCTATAAGCAGGTCCTCACCAATAAGGGGAAGGTATGAAAAAATGTCTGTGTTGATAAATCATTTAGCAATAAATAGGACATGGAGCATGATGATGTTTAACATACAAACAGTTGTGTGTTGTACTGCCATGTACAGGAGATACATTCTTCAATTTTTAACAAAAAAATTACAGAAACATTTGGATAATAGAGTTCTTTTCAAAAACAACACCTGCATCTTAATAACTATACAGAATTTCATGCCAGGTTGTCGGTTTAATTACCTTTTGGCAACCATATTTCCATAAAAAAAGAATAAGGTTGTTTAAAGAACAAGTATGCATACCCTAACTGCTTTCCGCAAATGTATCTTTAGGACTTTGCTGTAGCTCTTCCTAATGGTGTAAAAAGGTAATGCTGTCTCGTATGAAAGCAGTTTTTGGGTTGAAAAATTACCAAAAGATTTCTCTTGTCTCTTATGAGACGGAACTCAGAGCATTCATCTTCTGATACTATATGCAAAGCACAAGAAAAATCTTTATTACCCCAAAAAATTAAAAGGAGGGGAGAGTGGCTATTAAGTTGGAATCTGTTTCTGACCTTATGCCAGACATGCCAGCAAGAGCTAATAAGAGGACTTTGTACAACTTCCAGAGGCAGCAATTCCTTATTAATTGTGTAATATATAGGGTAAGCTAAGGCCAGGCATCATCTGTTGGTCTAAGGAGTCTGTATAGCAAGCTGTGTCATTCAGCCAGTCTCGAATGTACCTGGTGATTGCTGCCCAGTTATAAAGCTTGTGAGGGAAATTCAAGCCACCATTTCTGACTGGTTGTTGCAGAACATAAGTACTTATTCTAGCTTGTTTAGCTAGAATAAGCTTGTTCTTATCATTTTGATTAGATTTACTCTGCCCAAATAGGAAAGGGTCAATCTAGACCCCTGTTGGAGTTGATTTTTAACAACTTTCCATAGTGGTAAAATAATATTCTTGTGGTGCTTAGATGGAATTTTATTAATAAATAACCCTAAATATTTAATTTTTTTTTTGCACCAAACAAGAGGAAAGGGTCTGGGTTTCTCCAGGTTAATGGAGTATCCTAAGATGGAGCCATATTGAGAAAGTATTTCTAATATTGAGGGTAAGCTGCTCCATGGTATGCTATCTATAGCATCAGATAATCAGAAAATGCCTTGACTTTTACTGTTTCCTTGCATATTCGTAAACCCTTAAACTCTGAGGAGTCACTTAACACACTTTTATAAGATCATAACAAAATATAGAAAATCCAGTTTGGGACTTTAAAGACCAGAATTACTGAATTCCTAAATTAAATTGAATTCTTAAATTAATTAAGAATAAAATTCTTAAAAACTTTTATTTAAATACAAAATGACAATAAACAATTACATAAAAACATACACCATACTCTTGAGTATCTCCTGCATAGGCACCCACTATGTATTCCCACTGTCGACACGTTTTGCGGAATTTATGCCCGCTTCTTTGGACAGGCAGGGAGATCTATGGTGTTAACCTGTATAGAAACATTCTGACGTGACTGAAACATGGTGAGGCCTGTATAGAAACATTATGACATATTATTCCCCCATTTACCTATGCTTTTACTCACTTGAACAAACTCTTTGACTATCACCAGAGTCTCTTTCTGCTATAGCAATGTTATCAAAACCCTCATCATGCCCACTCACATTGACTTTTTTCTTGGAAAATATTCCTCATTGCTTGGTTTGGCAGAAAATATGCCAGAAAATGACAAACTTGCCAAAACTATTATATTAATTCAGTGCTTTATATTTGTTCCTAGATATATTCTCCATTTTAAACAATGTAAAATCCCACAGTTTATTGGGTACATTAACCTACTTAGAATAGCTAGTTGAATCATCTACTTTCACCTGCATACATGTGGCTTTGTGTTCCCAATCTTAAAATCTTCTTTACTTTAATTATTTACTACTTGGCATTTTAGTTCATGCCATTGGTTTTATTACACCTCATCTCATTTATAACAAAAACATACTTATGCACTATAACTACTATGTAGCTGATTTATGTACCTTTTTATGTTGTGATTATCAGATATTCAGTCTATACTGCACCTCTCAAAAACCTTCCCCTAAATCCCCTAAGAAGCTAAATGGCGAAATGCCCCAGGATAAAGAGACCCACTACACTGACATACATATGTTTCTTGTTTTTATCCAACAAATCCTATTTACCTTAAACTGTACCTAAACAGTGGAATTTGGTCTAGAAGCAAATTGCTAACTTGATTATTGCTTCCAAATCTATAGGATTTATTTATCCAATAACAAATCAATATATATTTCATTGCCAAAAAAACCTTCTCTGTATGTTTTTACGAGACACCTGAAACAAAAACAATTTTTTTAAACATTGGCGTTAACATTAACGTTAACATTAGCTAGATTTTGTGCTTTGGCTTTAACAGCTTGTTAGTCAAATCCCAATTACTCGGTAGATATCATCTGCTTGAAATGGTATAATTCTCTTGACTGTTATATCTCCTACAAACTATGCTGATACTACTTAAACAAATCAATGTTAGAATGCTGAAAATAATGTTTACCACCTTCATTTGGCAAAACTAACGCCCACTTTCAATAACTATTTTTACCTAAATAAGAAAAAGGGATGAACTTCCCAAATCTGAAAGTGTATAATTTATATAGATTATCTGGGCATATAGTGGATTGGTTCAAAGGAACATCAATTTGCTCCAACTGTTTAGTAGCACTACCACATTGTAAGATATCTCGACTTCCAATCTCATTTAACAATAATATGTTTATCCGAGACACTATAATTGTTTGGAAAGGGGGCAGAAGAAAGCTTCAACTACCTACATTGGTTTCAAGATATCTACCACATGGTCATACATGTAAAGCGTTCAAATGTTGGACTAAGCAAAGTATGTGCACATTGAAGGATCCGTTTCATCCTAAAAACATCTAAGCTTCTATCTCTCGCATTCATTCTCTGTGGTTTGTGTTGCACCCTTCAATGAAGATTGTATGAAAATGTCACATCAAGGTTCTGCAAAATACATTTCCTGTTCATAGTGTGAACAAAACACTACTTTGTGTTCAGCCATCAAGCTTTGGTCTTCCAGACTTGTAAGGCAGCCAGCTTGTCATCTGTCCATTTTTTCACAAAATTTAAAAGCGAATTTGGCAGGATCATCAAGTGCTATTTCAGTTTCACTGGTCTGTTTGTTTCTTTTATATGATCTCTTTTTTGTTACATTTTCTAGTATTAAATTGCAGTGTTCCCCGGAAATTTTTTTCAGCCAGGTAGGGGAAGCTGTAGGTGGGTGGTCAAAAAGTGGGAGATACAGCAAGTTTAGTACTCCCAGTTGTTTATGCCACACGTATCCAGTAACCCCTATTATAGTGTCAGTAGTGTAAAGTGTCCAATTTTACATAAGTCTAGTGCTTATGTATTTTGATCTATATTCCTAGTGTTTTATGTTTTAAGAGTGTAATCCCTTGTAGAAGTTTATTGGTGAGATCAATCCAGTGTAACAAGTTAGGCTTAGTTCACATTAGCAGTGGTTTCTAGCATGTGGAAGGGGTAAATGCAGCAAATGCAATCTTTCCGCCATTGTGAATTCAGCCTAGCCTGAAACTTTATTTAGTTAAAGATAACTTCTTTTGCACTTGAACTGTCCACAAACTGAGCCCAGGAAGTCCCACCCTGGCTCGGCTTCCCTCTCCTTTATGATGCTCACTATTCCATCCAGTGCCTCCTTGCACTGTGCATGCATGAGATCGGGCACTTTTTTGTTGTTTTTACAATACAGGAAAGCTTCTGATGATGCATGAGCAGAAGAAGCAGCTCACAGACTCCTGGGATATGTGACACAAATATTCTAGGAGGATGGTGATTCCCCCTTCAGTCGTTACCACAATGGCAGTAAAGATTGAAGGGGAGGGCTTCCCCCCAAAAAAATATTCAAATGAGAAGGCACAAAAAAAAAAAAAACCCTTGATCTTTTACTGTGAGGTGACTGGTCAAAGTAGGGAGTTTAGGTGGCACATCCAAACAGTTGAATCAAAATCTCAGATCATTTATCATTTCATATGAATTTCAGATCATTTCATAAATCCATGAAGTATTTATCCCAGGAGGCTCTTCACTCCATTCTGTCTTTATTGTCACAGGGATAAAGACAGAAGAGGAGGGGCTTTTACCTTTTTTTAAAACCCCGCCCCCCCCCAAAAAAAGAAGGCAAGTAAGTAACTGGAAAGTGCACTGCTATTATTTATAAGAAAAAAAATAGAACATTTTGCTTAGGCAAAAAAAAAAAAAAAAAACATTAAATTTTTTTACAGCCATGTATATTTTAAGAAGCTTACAATGTTTCCATCACAGTCAGGCAGACATGAGCACTTCAAAAACAATTTGGAAGGCACTAAAGTACTCCGAGGGGACCCAAACAAACACAAAGAGCATGAAAGGAACTGGACAATAACCCATGTGCTGCAAGGCTACAACACTTCATACTATACAACTCTGCAGAAAAGCTAAAATGTAAAGAAGTAAAAATAATATGGCCTGTACAGTACAGGACTACAGGGATTAAAGATATATTCCTGGATGGAAGATATATTTTTCCAGGATATAGAGCATGGGCTCTTTAAAACCAGGGTGCATACTGGTAGAGGAGTCCAGAAATGGTAAAAGCAATTCTGCTGTTGCTGTTTTTAGCAATTTTTAAGGCTCTGGAATGGGAAGTAAGGTACTGGGTAGGCCTTCCTATTTTATCCCAGGTACACCCCTAGGTTTTGGTACAGCTGACTGCAGGTCTGCGAAGCCCATGTGTGCTGCTGGGCAGAGGAAGTGGAGATTGCAGCAGTAGACTGCAATGAAGCCTCTGTTTGAGACTGAAGCTAAAGCTAAGAAGCTGTGTGGTTGTGTTTTTGCAAAAACTGGTAATGCTGAGCATGTTTGCATTTACATGGACTATTAGACTTAAAGACTTTACTTTAAAGGACTGTTTATTGGACTATATTTTTTTTTGTTGCTAAAGAAAAAAATAAAGAGACTGGGTATTTGCTGCAAAAGCTAATCCCCCTCTCATCGCAGTCAGGTATGGAGGGCAATGGATTACAAAGATCAGACATTCAGCAGTAGTGAACTCAATGTCCCCTGTTGTAACTGAAGCTTTGATATTGTGTTTTTTCTCCATCAAGTTGACACTTTTGTCCACCAGAAACACTATGTCAATGCATTTTCAATTGTATATATTAAACATTGGTACACACTTTACGATACTATAGCTTGGTTAACATTTTATATTGGTTTAGAAGCCTGGATCCACCATGGCTGCCAGAGACCGTCATTTATTAATTTGTTATTGTAAGAAGTACTTTGCATGGAAAGTCTAAATTGAAAGAGATTTCCAACTTCCTTTCTTACAGTTGTTTTGTGAGCCTAATTAGTGTCCTTTTGTTTTCTTTTACGTATTTGATTTTCAGTTTTAATCAGTTGTTTCTGCATTTTCTTTTTTACTCTATAGAAAGTGGGTGTTGGGCTTCGCCAGTGGAAGAGAGTATACTCCATCCTACGCCCTCATCATCTCTTCTTGCACAAGGAGCGCCCAGAGTCACATAGCCTGGGTATAGGTGAAGAGGAGCAGCCAGTCGGCATCCTGGGAAGCCTGGTGGACATCTCTTACAATGAGACCAAAAGGAAGCATGTCTTCCGGCTGACAACGCCTGATTTTTGTGAATATTTATTTCAAGCTGAGGATCGAGATGACATGTTGAGCTGGGTCAAAGCTATTAGAGAGAACAGTCGAATCGATGGGGAGGTAATTACTTTGTATTTAGGCTTGCAATTGGGAAAACTTAAAGACAAAATATAACTGTAATTTTGGGCAATATAGGTACATTAGAATAAAATTTGCTGTTTATAGACTTCTGTGCATTTTTACCATATACTATGAGTGATATACTCAACTGCTGTTCATACCCTACAAGTTTAAGTACAAGTGACACCAGTTTTCCAAAACCTAGCCACATTACAGTAGGAGTAGCTAAATGATTTCATACTATTTAATGTAGATCATCAGTGGGTCAGGATACTGCTTGTCGAAAACTCCATTTTATTTCAGCAGTAAGCTGGTATCAAATCAATCAACTTGCTCCTGGCTTTAGGAGACACATAATCCAGCAGTTAGATCAAAGTCCAATGACAGCAGTGTGTGTACCTTCTGCCCACACTGTTCCAAAGTTTACCTGCAGCTTCTCAAGGGTCTAAAATGCACATTTTTACAAAAGAAAACTCTGTGGTAGGAAAGTGATAATTATTTTTATGCTGCCCACTTATTCAATGGTGCTGTATAATAGACAGTACTTAATACAAAAACAAAATGTAGGCCATACAGATATGGCTCTATTTATAAAACAGGGAATATGACATTCCCTCAAACATTCTCTGATGTATATCAGCTACTGCCATTGAAACACATGGACCTAAAAGATTCCCGTGAGGGAATGTCTCATTCCCTGTTTTATAAAGAGAGCCCATTGAGATGTATGTGTACACAGCAGTCATGGAAACAATAGATGCATCATTTTTATGGTCCTTCTGAAATACACAAAAGTGTTTATTAACCTCCCCAGCGGTAACCCTGAGTGTGACTCGGGGTAAAAAAAAGATGCTGAGGGCAGTAACCCTGAGTCACACTCGTCCCCGGCATCCTCTGCATCCGGTTAGTCACCGGGGAGTTCCTGGTGACGTTGGTAGATTTTAAATCTATTTGTATTGCAATTAATACAAAATAACTGTATTGAATGCAATACATTGGATTTAAATATGTAAAAGCAGTACAATGTCTTTCATGAACATTTATTTTACAGTATAATATTATTAATAGTATGAGTGTAATATTTTTTTTTTAATTTTTAATTTTTTTTTAATTTCTTTTATTTATTATTTTGACATGATTTTGTGTTTCAAACTTTATTATACTCATACTATTATACTGTAAAATACATTTTTATGAAAAACAATGTACCGCTTTTAGACTTTTAAATGTGGACAGAAATGAACCGCCCAGGAGGTTAATGGAAAAACTATAATGCCTGTCTTATTAATATGCACCACTTGGCACCCAGGTAATGTGAAATAAATTTAAGACCTAATGGCCTCTAACATAACAAATTATAGTGATCACGGTGTTATGCAATAGCTATTTTGCCTGTTCTCACTCCCTGTCATTGTCAGTTCACTGACGTAGAGAAATAATGTGTAGCCAAAAACTAAATAAATACTTTGTAAATAAATACTAATATTACTTATTTTAATTTATAATAATCAGAATGGATGCAGAGATCTCTGACATTTTTGATTACAAATTTAATTGAACATTTTACTTTGTTTCCCCAAGGATCCCAGCTCTGCTAGCCATGCTTTAATTAAAGAAAAACTTAATGAATATCGCAAAGTGAGGTGAGACGCATTGTTACATGGCAGAAACACCTTTCACATTGTTTGCCATTATCTGATTTTCTTTTTCCTGCACATTTTATAGTTTTTCTGGTGCCAAACCGGACGCATCCCCTAAAGGAACTCGAAACTTAGGAATTAGATCAGATCTGTTATGGACAACAGGAATGGCAGCGCCACGATCACCAAAGCAAGATACTGCAGTCAAAGGTTAGACCGAGTGTGCATTTTTCCATATTTTATCATCAGTTCTCTTACATGTATATATATCCCAAAGCCTATATCTTACCAACTTCTTTTTTAGAAAGTATTATTTCTGTCTGTAAGCCTTTTGTGTAGATTTTCTCTAATTTTTTTCCCTTTCATGCTCTTTTAAAATGTGAGGTGTGAGCATCACAAGGTCAGGAAGACACATACAGCAATAAAAATGATGGAAAGTTGTATGTTTGCTGACTATAATTTTCCATTCCTGGTTTCTCCTCATGTCAGTATACTTTAGGTCAGCTCTGCCCTCTGACATAGGACCATCCCTAACAAACTCATAAAAGAGAGACCTTACCCTAGCCTAATGTTCCTATAATCAGTCTTGTGACATTAGCCCATAGAATCCAGGAAAGGGAAATTTACTGTGAGTGTAAAAAATTGTTCAAATTCCTTGATCTCCTCATCAGTCTACCATGGGATGTGGCAAGAAATTAATTATGGAAAGGAAACAATGCAGAGACCAAGGACATATCCACAGAATAATGCTGAATGAACATGTTCTCAGAATTCCAACTAACTGCATTATACACCACCTTCACTGGAACTTTAGCCTAGGTCAGGCATGATGTAGCCATACCTTTTGTAGAGTGAACCTGCATCTGTTGTACCCAACAGCTTTGTATTTCCTGGAATATTAGAATGTAAATGCAGACATCTTGACCTGGAGGTTTCCAAACCACAATGAAATGGTTGATAAAGAAGAAAAATCTCAAAAAGATATTGAGCATTTGGAGAGTTCTGGGAGTTGATCTAATGGGCTCAGCAGCAATTTTGCTCCAATCCCAAACACACTGAAAAATATATTATATATATTAATAAGTTTAAGAGGCTAAAATTAAACCCTATGTGGCTCACAGCTAATGTTAAAAAGGATCACCTTCATCATTTGAAAACTATAAAGAATATAACAAAACAAAAAAGGAAATAAAATGTGCAAAACTGCAAAAAGAAAGGGCATATTTACTAAACACTTTTTTTTAGCTCTGTGTACACAAAGGAAAATGGCAGAGCTCAAGTCCAAGTTGCTAATAGCAATTGTCACTGTCTTAAATGAGCCACAATGGCTCAAAATTGATATGATTGAGAAACAGTTGGGGAAAATTAGGGTTGACAAAGGACCAGGACCTAATAGATTACATCCACATGTTCTCAAAAAGCTGAGCTCAGTTATTTCAAAGCCAATAATTCTAATTTTTAAAGACTCATTAATCACTAACATAGTACCAATGGATTGGCATAAGGCCAATGTGGTTCCTATCTTCAAAAAGGGAGCAAAGCCATTACCAAGTAACCACAGACCTGTAAGTTTAACATCCATAGTTGAATAGGTCCTAGAGAATTTCATAAAGAACCACATGGAAGAGTTTCTACCAGAAAATATTATTATAAATATTAGTCACCATGGTTTCAAGAAAAGAAGTAGGTAAACAGGTAGACAGTGGTATATCAGTTGATATAGTGTATTTTTACTTTGCTAAAGCATTTGACACAGTACCCCACAGACTGGTAATATGTAAGTTAGGGTCAATAGGCTTAAAAAAGCCAGTCTGTAAATGGACAGAAAACTGGCCTAAGGACCACATTCAGACAGTAGTGATTAATGATTTATACTCTGAATGGTCTAAGGTTTTTAATAGTGTACAGTAGGACTTTACTGTTTAACATCTTTATAAATGATATAGAGTTTGGAATTAAAAGTATCATTTCTGTGTTTGCAGATGACACCAAACTATGCAATGAAATTAAATCTTATCAGGATGTCTATATTCTACAAGCAGACCTGGATGTACTGTTTGATTGGGCAACCAAGTGACAATAAACATTTAATATAGATAAATGTAAAGTTATGGACTTGGTGGCTTACAACTTGCATGCTTCATACTGTCTAAGGGGAATACATTTGGGGGAGTGGGCAATGGAAAAGGATCTGGGGGTTCTGGTAGATCATAGACTTAATATTAGCATGCAATACCAATCTGCAATATCTAAAGCTAGCAAAGTACTTTATTGTATTAAAAGAGGAATAGACTGCAGACAATGGGGCGTAATCCTGCCCCTGCCACTGTATAAATATATACATGGTCCTTAAAGAGAGCTTGCTTCTCAATTGTTAACTTTAAAGTTGTTACAAAGGACAAGGAGGCATTCTTTGCATCTGGAAGAAAATCTAGTTAATCTCCGGATATGGAAGAAATTCTTCACAGTAAGGTCTGTGAAAATGTGGAAAAGGAAGTAGTTTCAGCAAGCACTGAAAAGCTGAATACTTTTCTAAAAGCAATATAAATGGATAATAAAGTTTAAAGGTGAAGACAACAGAGACTGGTAATCCAGGGAACATCTGATTGCTTCACTGGATCAGGAAGCATTTTTTCCCCTGTTTGAGCTAATTGAATCAGGGTTGTTTGCCTTTATTTCCCTAGTGGTAGAACCTAATGGACTTATGTTTTTTTTTCAACCAATCCATGTATCTTTGTAATACAATGTAGTCATTACTAATTATAATATCAAAATTTTATTTTGTTCTTGTCTAATAGGTAAATGTTGAGTTAAATGAAGTGAGCGTTAATATCTCCATAATTTGATAAGTAACATTTTTATGAGCCTGTCTTTGTTAAGCTAATAAGAGGCACAGGTGTATAGAGAGGTCCTCACTACTGAAAAGAGAACGTTCCTATTCCCAGGGAACAAATTAGCATACGATGGTGCACATACTTTCCCTATCCATACACTTTGAACTTGCATAAAAATAACTGGAGTTTGAATGAAAAAGCATTATGGTGCTAGATGAAATCCAACAATGATAGAATAAAATGCCTACATGTCTTTTCTCACGTTCCTTCTTTATATAGGAACAATTGAATTGTATGAGATGAATTGTATCTTTCATGTATGAAGTAAGACCATAGACATGTGGTTTAGGAGTCCTATCTACTACCTTACTTTCCTTTTACATAAATGAACCTACGTCAGGGATAATTGGTCTACCTTAAAAGGAAGTCAAATTCCTGAGCATTTTATGAAGCGCATAAAAAGTGTGGAAATGTTTTTGGAGATCAAATGGTGTCAGAATATTGAAGCAAATCTGTTCAAAAAGAGCATTGTCCATAAAAACAACATTACTGCCTTATCAGGAGGTTAAATTGTAATGTAGATATTATTCCTTAAGTTTTGGAAACCTTGTCTTTGTTTGGGAATTAGATTGTCTTGACTCTTACATTGTAAATGCAAGGCCTGCTGACCTGCTGTACAAACAGCAATATTGGTTAATATTTAGAAAAGGAAAGGGTATTTACATTTAAAGGGAGTCTCCTTATTCTTAATAGATGTTCCCATCAGAAGATTCATAGTTGTTTTCAATCAAAAGTTGTATTAGGTCCCTAATCGTTCTAAACTCTGTTCTTATGTTCTTATCATGTAATACCTGAAAAAAAAAATTGTGAGCAAACAAATAGACATCTTTTAGAAATGAAAATTTGTCCAGAGAATTGTAGGTGCAAAAATTCTGAAAACTTGGGACCCAGCACTGGGGTTAGCACTCTAGCCTTTGCAGGGCTGGGTCCCAGGTCCAAATCTCAGCCAGGACACTATCTGCATGGAGTTTGCAGGTTCTGCCTGTGTTTGTGTGGGTTTCCTCAGGGTACTCCGGTTTCCTCCCACATTCCAAAAACATGCAGGTAGGTTAATTGGCTTTCCCCCAAAAAATTGTCCTTAGACTGTCCTAAAGACATATGACTATGGTAGGGATATTTGATTGTGAGCTCCTTTGAGGGATAGCTAGTCACATGTCTATGGACTTTGCAATGCACTGTGTAATGGTCCAGGATTGAAAACATTTAGTAACAAATAGCAATTGATTTCTAGGAAATCCAATACAAGTTTGCTGGATCACCGTTAAAAGTGTATCCTCTCCAGTCTTGAAGAACTTTAATAAATCAGGCCCAACATGTCTAACAGAACAGTCCCCAGGATTGGAGGACCTAAAAAGTAGAAAATCTTCCCCACTAAAGTGACTAAATCACTCTGAATTTCCAGAGGATGCCAAAGCCTCTCTGTGTAGTTGTCACTTGCTAGCTTGTTGCCACGGAGAGAATGATGGCGGCGTCAGCACGGTCATTCAAAATGTCAATCTGGTAAGAAAATTGGTGGTAACTCAAATGCGCCTAAAAATTTGGGTAAGTCTCCCAGTTTGCATAAAATTGATGATTTGCCTTCCTTCTGAATCAATGAAAACTTGAAAGCCTAAAGCTTTTTTTTATAAAACTTGAAAGGCTCCAGAGCAGGTTTGAGTGAATGGCAAAGTGCCAATGTGCGTGACAAATCAGGAAGAAGTTGTACAGGGGTGCCGTTATAAGTGATTGCCTCCTGTGACCTGGACCCTTGTATTAAAACTTCTTTAATGTGGTAATAGTGGATCCTACAGATGATTTTTTGAGGTCAGGCGGTATTCTGAGGCCTGAGTAGCAACACTGTGGAACCTATCAATGGCAATGGATGTTCCTTTGGGTTGGCCCAGGAGCTCCTTAAAAATAGCAGAGACTGCAGAAATCTGGTATTGGTATTCCTGCTTCAATTTTCTAAATCATCTGTTTTGATATACTCAATGTATTCTGAGTGTTGTTGATAATAACCTCTCAGGTCTTCATTGGAGCATTTAGGAACATCGGTCCTGTGACCTAGTTCTTTGCCTAATTCAGCAATCTAATCTATATGCCTGCTTGTTGTGGAATTCATAGAGTTTATGTATAGAGCTCTTTATAAATAATAACCTACTTTTTTTTCCGCATTGGTTGGTTCAAACACAGATCAAGGCAACTGGGTTATTCCCACACCCTCCTGGTAATTGTCTACCACTAGCTGAACACTGGCATCTGAGATAGAGGAAAGAATTCAGTTGAGGCGATCTGGACGACAAATATTTGAAAATACTTTTCAATTAAAAATACTTTACGTTTAACCGTTTCATGAAAAAGTATAACAAAGCTATACTATCAACAAGTAGCAACAAATTAAATGTTTCATAACAGACCTCCTTTTTCCAATTTCCTTTTCCCTTTCTGCTCTTCTGCTTTCTCTCTTATCTTACAGATCTTATTAGCCTGGAGGTGCTAAGAAAGTTATTGACCCTGTATTTTTTCAGTTCCTGTCTTAACTTACTTGTATAATGTTTGTAAAAACAAAATAAGTAGTAGTCCTTGAGCACCTTGCATTGTATTTTCCAGTGCCCTGGGAACTTTAAAATTTATGTATGTTGATATAAAAATATTTAATTTGCTTCCCAGAACGGATGGCTGTCAAGACCATCCTAATTCTGCCTTAAGATAGAAGCAGAGAAGAATATTTTGAACAAAGAAAAAGTGTTGACTGGGCTTTCCCAGGCCGGTTTAATATGACACTTAAATTGTTTTATATGTTTCTTTTTTTACCTTCAGTTTTCAAAAATCAACCCTGTTTTAGGTTTATATTTTCATATATTTTCAAACAGTTTCATGCAGAAAATATCTTTTTTTTTTTAAATTAGGTTTTGTAAAGCTTTTTCTGCTTTCTTCCAGCTGAGGAAGGAGCTCCATCTAAGATCCACTGGGGTATTAATATAATGAAAAAGAACAAGAGGAATCCGCCACGGGCTTTTGGGGTAAGACTGGAGGATTGTCAGCCTGCAACAGATAATAAGGTAAGATGTCCTAATGTTGTTATCTACTTTTTTTTTGTACCAGACAAGTGTCCCTATTTCATATTGGTCAGGGTTAGGCACATTAAAAGCAATGTTAGTATGTGCAACCAAGCAATATGCACAAGAGATGGGTAATAATACTAAATAGGAGTGAGAAGTGCAGAACGTATTGGAGACTTTAAGTATTTTATGCCTGGAATACGGAGGATATAATAGACACTAGTGCAAAGGTTTTCACAACAAACCCTGAGTAGGGTATTATGCACAGTCGAGAAGTGTGTTGGGTATGATGGTAGCCAGTATGTATAATAAGAATATGACAGTATGAATGAGAGGAGTGCAGGAAAATGAGAAAATCAGCAGTATGTGTAGTAGATGAGTACTGTGAAATGTTTTTCAGTGGATAGAATGTTTTTAGGATGGAGGGAGCTAACAATTAATTATTTTAAATGTACTCATACTATTTATCTTTTGTTGAAACTGCCCAATATTGAGTCTCCTACTTATATACTCATCCCTACCTTGAAAGATGAGTTTCCTTGACCTTCTAATACTCTAATACTAAGATATATGGTCTTGGAGGGTGGTTTATGGTGGTCCAATTGCTTTGGTGTAGTTATGTTTTCCTTCTGTGTACTAATCCTATTCTTGTAGTTCAATCTTTTTATTGTTGTGGTGTATAAATTATGGTTTCCTGTACCGTACTGTTTTTATTTATTATTGTTAATGAAAATACATTTAAACAAAAAATAAAAGTTATGGGAAGTTTTCATCTGTATAGACTGGCCACCATGTATGTGCCTATTTAGGCATTGCTTTGGAAATCGCAAAGTGTATGCAATTACCTAACTCAGTCTTTAAAATCAGCTTGACAATTTCAATCCAAGATGTGCGCTAAACCTAAAACTTGATAGTAAACATAAATATCTCATTGTCATGTTCTTTTCACTTTTTAGAAACTGCACTGATTTTTTCACTGATGGATTTAATTATGAAGCTGATCAAATGTTCTAGTCACTTTCTTTTGAGTTACTTGTTCCATAGACAACTTATATAAATAACACATTGTGTGATTCTCAGGGTGTTCCTCTAATTGTGGAGTTGTGTTGCGCATTGGTTGAAGAGAAAGGACTAGAATACCTGGGCATTTACCGTGTTCCTGGAAATAATGCTGTTGTGAGCAGCTTACAAGAACATCTCAACAAGGGATTGTGTGAGGCCAACATACAAGACCAGGTGAGCCAACTTTGTATTCGGACTTACGGGATGCATTTGTACACTCTTTGAATATGTAATGGGAAAATATCATAATGAGTAATTTTCTCCAGATACAGACAGTTGAGTGTAATATTTGTCAATGGCAAATTAGGAAATCGGATGGAATCACATAGGGAATATGTCACTCCTTGGTTAAATCAATGCCGCCACATATATATTAATATATATTAAAAAAAAAGTTGCAGAGAAATAGGTTTCATGTCCCGACGTGTTTCGCCTACTAGGCTTCCTCAGGGGAGAGTGGGACTGGCAATTGGAGCTTGTACATATAGAGATAATAACAATAAATATGGAGGAAGAAATGCCAAATATCAAAGTTACAAGTGTTATATAAGCAGTGTCCATAGTATTTCAACCAAAAAAGTTAAATAGATTGAGTAGGTGATGGGTAACAATATTATATACATGTACTCAGAGGTTAAATTAGATTTTAGTGAAAGGTTACATAATAGAAATACCCAAAATAGTAGAATTTGATATTATATTATGTAACAAATTTTAGGACCCATAAAGAAAAAAAGGGCGAAGAAGATGTATAAATGTTGTGTATAACTCACATGCAACTCTATAGTCAGTTGGGTCCAAAACCATAGCAGTGAAAGGGCAGTAAAAGGAGGGTAAAGCCTGGGTGTAGAAATGTCTCTATTTGCCAGTCAAGAGTTGCCTTTTTTTCTTACTATAGGATGATTGGGCCTGATTTATTAAAACACTTCAAAGCTGGAGAAGATACACTGTCAATGAAATCCATTACAAGTTTGATGGATCACCACTTTGAAAGTGATCCAGTCTTAGTTCTTACTACTATTATTAGCTATTTGGCAAAAACGTCATGTATTGGCTGCCTTAGAATCCAGTCAATGACCAAATGCTTTCCCAGTCTTGTCCTTAAAGCCAATGTAAACCATAACTTGATAACATTTGACCACTACACTCTTGATATGAGAAGGCTCCTTGTCCTTTTCGCCAATGATTTTTTTTGTTAAGAGTATACAAAAAATAAATGCATTTTAATCTTCAGCACATAATTCAACATTTAATTGATCCAGTTTTATTTTTGGTTTTTAGCGATGGCAAGACTTAAACGTGGTCAGTAGTCTGCTTAAATCATTTTTCAGAAAACTCCCCGAGCCTCTCTTCACTGATGGTAAGTCTGATTATGTTAAACACTTTGGAAATGAGATAGTAAACTGACATTTAATGTGATAGGTGAAGGTCAAATTGCAGAGCATAGATAAAGAATGGTTCCTTGCCAAATCTCTATATTTTTACCCTTTCAGCCTCTGCCCTTTTTTTAACCTAAAAACAGATTTGTAATTCTGTTTAGCAAGTCTTATGATCTAGTCATCCTTGGTTACTTAACAGGTTACTACACATTGGTTACTTAACTTTTTTATAGGGTTCAACCTGTTCATGACCTAGATGCCCAGACCAAACTTATCAGCTCTGGCAGCATCTGCCAACTTAACTAATCTGCCAACAAAAAAATGTTTACATTTTTTCCCCAGATATAGGTTATTTTTATAATACAGGTAGTCCCTGGGTTACATACGAGATAGAGACTGTAGGTTTGTTCTTATATTGAATTTGTATGTAAGTCGGAACATGTACATTATTTTAAAAACTGCAATGAGGAAAGATGTTTGTCTCAACATATTATAAGGCAGCTTGGTGTCAGTTACTGTATAAAAATCCTCACTGTGAGTTATTCACAAACAAAGCAAAAAAAACAAAAAAAACTTTATGGAGCCTAGACACTCATTAACTTCTGGAGCAAACTGTGCTATGCTTGGTATGCAAAAAAAAAAAAAACAAAAAAAACTGCAGAGTTTGTCTAGGTCATTACAGTTACAAGAGTTTGCAGAAGAGCTCAGTCTCAGCTATGTTCAGCAAAAGAATTCTTCTGCAAGTCATGCGAACTGCCCCCATCAAGCCTCAGTCCTGCACATGAGCGAGCACAGAAGCCCTGTTCGTATCTAGGAGTTGTCTGTATCGGATGTCCTTAACTCGGGGACTACCTGTACCTACATTTTTGTATAATAGAGTGATACAAATATACAAATATATAATGATACAAATATATAATTTTATTTAAAACAAAAGAACATGCAATACTTTCATATTCACATCTTACCCAGAATCTATAAAGACAAATATCACAACTCCCTATTGCTAATACCATTTGTACAATTCTGCATCTGTGCTAGGGATGTTTTGGTGTAAAGCATCATGAGATTTAACACCCATGGTGACAACAAAATATGACTCAAATTTTATTCCCTGTCAGATTATTGTGGTTAACCATAAATGAGGGTACAGCTGCCCTCCAGCAGTAGTTGTATATAGTGGTCAAACAACCATGAATTTTGTAAGGAAATGACCCCCACTGTGTATGGGTACCGTGAAAGTTACCTTACTATCCTAATGCAACCTGACTATTTTACACCTACTGTACAGAAAGCTAAAACACCCACATATTCAGACTAATTGTACGAAAAAATATATTGTGAAATAATTCAAAACTAAATTGAAATAGATGTTTTATATATTCATAGAGTTCAGCTTCGACATTAAATATTAAATAGTGCTTTATGATGTAGCATTGTTTAAGTTTAGTTTTGTTTCCAGTTAGAAAGGTCAAGAACTTCCGTTCTTCTTTGTCCTCGTGGGCGGATTTTCCATCACTTTCTGTCAGGGCAGAAGTTAAAGGGAAGTCTTTATACCAAACAATTAAAAAGTTTAAAATTTCTGAGAATGTTCTTTTTACTGCTACTCCTTTTTTCCCTCACAGCCACTAAATTAATATATTAAAAAAATGAAAAATTACATTTACATACCTTGATTGGAGTCCATCCCTGGTAAATTAAATTGATTGGACATGGTTTGGAAAAACACACACCTCTCTATAGAAGGCTTTAGAGCTGAAAATGCATATCAGTGCAAAACCATGCATATCAGTGCAGACCTTTAGAGACAGGATTGTTGGAAAGAGCCGATCTGGGGATAGCTACAAAAATAGCTATAGAAATATTTTGTTGCATTGAAGGTTCCCAACAGCACAGTGGCCTCCATATTTCTAAAATGTAAGAAGTTTGACACAACCAGGACTCTTCCAAGAGCTGATCTCCTGACCAAACAATCTATGAATCAAGGGAGAGGGGCCTTAATGTGAGAGGTGAACAAAAAACCCTATATAACGATCACCATATTATTCTTCCAGATTTACGTGCAGCAGTTCAAACCCAACTTTCATGACATAGTAAATATATCTTTAAAGCAAAAATATGTTCCTAAAGTTGTTTAAACTGTCTCTAAGTAGGTCCTTTAAAAGGATATTGTACATAACAACCACATTGCCTTTGTATAACACCACTCCCAAGCCACTGGGACTACTGGAGCATCAGATAATCAGTTCAGGCCCAATTGTTGCAAAACGCCGCCATCTTCCTTCTTCCTTATTAAATTCAGCAACCTTTAGGCCTCTTTCAGTTTTGGATGAATTGATGGATGTCCTCTTAGTGGAAAATATGCTGCATGTAGTCCTCCTAAGAGGAGGGGTTATTCATGTGTCTTTTATCTATACTTTCTGATTATAGAGGGAGCAGCTGGTCCATCCCTCAGAAATCTCAGGGTCAGGGAGGTGAAAATGTTTTGCTGCATGTGATAAGCTACCCATATTCAAGTGATCCTAAAATTGCCCTATGCCCTAGTTAGTAGTCCAGGTTCTCATACATACATACATATGGAAATACATCGTTTGAAAGCCCCTACCCTTTTATTACTTCTGGGAAGTTATCTGCTGAGGTGTTTGACTATGGCTAGTTGAAGTATTTCTGCTTCTGTTCCTCAGAAGGTTAGAGTCTCTCCTCCTGCAGGTCATGCAGAGTACTCAGTAGGTCAACAGGCACATGGGTTATCCTGTGTCCACTGCCAAAGTCCCAATGTAAGCTGTTGGGCCACTCATTCAGGGTCAGCTCCTGTGGATGGTGCAGCTTGATCACCTGGGTACACACCAAGACAGTCCAGCACCATCTTGCATTGCAAAATGGGTGCCAAACTGTATAAATATTTGAATGATATTCTCCTGCACTGGTTTTATTCCTGCTTTGTGCCCAACACACCTAGAATACCTCTAGCACTGCTGTCCTCCCATAACAATGGGAAAATCATTGCTTAACCACCTGGCCGTTAAAACCGACCTTGGTTCGGGGTAAAAACACTTGCAAAAAGTGTTAAACCCGAACTTTTCTCAGGTGGTTAAAAATATAAACAAACGTTATATTGCAATCCGATTGTCATACACTGTATGACAATTGGATTACAACTAAAAGAAAATACTTACCCGGTCCCAGCAGCTCCTCCAGCAGCAATAAAAAGTTTAGGGGGTGGTGACCCCCGGAATTTGCTATTGCTGCTGGCATCTGCAGTGAGATGTGAAGCACAATGCAGAAATCTCTGGAGATGTGAGCAGCAGCTCCAGCGTCTGTGTGAGGCAGGGCAGGGAAATCCCCACTCAGTGTAACGCCCAGGAGGTTAACTAAGTCTGGAGTGCAGGCTGGGCAGGGTGCAGAGCTAACACATGTCCATGCAGACATGTAGAAGCAGAGTGGATGTGAGAAGGACAGGGAGAGAAAAAGTTGGCTGGGTATTCAGAGGGAGGGTGTAGTTGTGATATGAATTATTTATGAGAATGATTGTAACGTATGAAGGTGTAAGGTGATGATACAGAAGTTGCAAGTTACGGGAAGTGTTTATGGGAATGATTGTAAAGTGGTGATACAGTTGCAAAAATGCAATCAGTCTAACAAAAATTCCCAGCAAACGATATACAAAAACATGACATAGTAAAATACAGGAAATGGCCATTGGAACAAAGTGCCCACCTTCCTATGCCAATCTGTACTTTGGTCTTTGGGAAAATTACCTTTTTACAAACATCTACCTTCTACCCCAATATATTTCTGTGGAAGGATGTGTAATGAAGGGAAAGGGGAGATGGATTTTACCAAAAGGGACTCCTTAAATAATTGAAGTTACCAGTGGCCAAGCCTGCTTTCTATCTCACTGTGCTTTATATTTATTTCTGTGGAAAAGATATATTGACAATGTGTTGCTTCTGTGGACTGGGTCTCTTGAATCATTGTTGGATTTTTTCAACTACTACAAACAATTTTAATGGAAAGTTCACCATGGTACAAGACAATCACAGTACTAATTCAGTGGTTTTTAATTGGGTTTGGTGAGGTAGTTTTCTATCAAACATTGCCCTGATGGCGGGGGTATTTGGAAGTTGGTGTGTCTGACTTAAAAAAACTTTGTGTGTTTTGGGAATTCTACCTAGGTTAGACAGTGTTGGTAGTTTAGCCGATTGAGGTATAATCTGTCCACCTGTAGTGTTGTAGTGGGTAGATTAGATGTGGGAACTGTAAAGGTCAATGATGGTACCGTTTGTGATGTGGATGTCATGAAGGTCAGTGCAAAGGATAAAGAGATTGTCTGACTGAATGGCTTAGTATTCAGGGCGGGAATAATAAGAGTGTTAGTGGAAGGGAATCTTAAATTTGTTGGGATCTGAGAAAAAGTTGCCTGGGTTAAACTTGTTTCATTAGTGTTGGGTGTATCAGTTAATACAGGTGCTGATGTTTCCCCTCTGAGGGAGGGGGTGTTGGGCTGGGGTGTACATTTTAGGTTGTCAGGGATCAGATTGTTTTTATCGCTCTTCTATCTTTTTTTGCTTTTTTGACGTATGTCGAATGTGTGTCTAGTTGATGAATTACCAGGGTTAAAGAGGTTATGGGGTTCCCGATTATAATTTTAATACCCCTGAGGAAGCCTTGTGGTGAAACCAGTCGGGTTCTAAGACCTATTTTCTGTATACTATGATTGAATTTTGGTCCTAAAAACCTACACCTATTTGTATCTGCGGGCAGTAGAAGTTTATTTAGTATGCAGTCCCTAAAAACTCTATGAAGGAATATGGGTTTGGGATGAAAGAAATATGTAAATTCTCTTCACTTATATTCACTAATACCAATTGTCAGTGGAAGTTTATATAGTACCCAGTCCCTAAAATCCCATGAAACAATGTAGATATAGGACAAAATCTGTTGTTACCTATTGCACCACCATTTTGAGGATTTAATCATAATTCTTATACATGAGGTACATTCTTTCATCTTTGTTTTTTATGTCTCCTTGCATCATATTTTATATGACCTAAGGAGACATTTACATTTTGGTAGGACGGTGTTTTTTCTCAATGCGGCAACCTAGATTCTGTCCAATCAAGTGCTCAATCAAGTTTTGGTTTTTCATTATGTATGTATATTAGTATTAAGTTATTATACAAGTGACTTTAGTGATTGTAAATTGTTTATTTATAGAATACCTAATACAGAATGCTGGTTTAATTTGGTCTGAGGAAGCAGAATATCTGTGAAACATGTCACTACTTTTATTGGAGTGGTCTCTTTAGTTTTCTGTTACCTGTTTAGAGGGTACTCAGATTTGTTTATTTTATTCTGGATACCTCCAGTCTACTCAACAGCAGTATGTTATATAGTATTTTGGTCCTTCTATGAGTATGCAGAAATTGTATTGCCATTTTTTCTGCATAATAATTGTGTGTGATACTGTTTAGTTGTATGAATGTATATTCAATCAAATTGTTACTTTAAATTATCAATTTGTATTGGTCCAAAAATTCCTCACTGGGGTGTAATTTACATGTATGTTTATGCAATAGGTGAGTATGGTTATTCAACCAGATTTATATTTTCGTATGTTGGCTTTTCTTTGGTTGGTATTCTGGTCACCACGTGTTTTTACTCTCTTTATTGACAAAAAGATTAGTTTAGGGATCAGGGACTCACCTCAGAGAAGTATTTTTTGTAAGACCAGCGAACAAAAGAGGGGGATTGTAATGAAATTTTGGAAGACTAAAACAAATGAATAGTATAGAATAGTTAGAAAATTGCCTTCCTATAATGAAGATTCCTAACCTTTTTTTAAATCAATTGTGAATTTTGGAATAACAGGAGAATATTTTATTTTAATGGAAGTTTGGATCAATGGATTAAATGGATGTTTAATCAATGTATTTTAAGAATTCCCATGTACTGGGGTATACCTCAGTAGTATATTATTTAGGATGGGAAAAAATGTCAGGTGAAATGCATTGAACTTACTATGATGTATAATTGTTTGTAATTTCAAGGTAAGTATTTTACAATTATATGGTGTGGCTATAGGTGGCAACATTTTTAGCAAATTTGTTCATGGAAAAGTGGAAGAGTTCATCTATTTTCGACATTTAGACCCCCTAATATTTTGGGGAAGGTACATAGATGATATCATTTTTGCATGGAGAAGATATAGTTACCCTGACACCTTTCTCTTATTATCTGAATTCCATTCCTTAAAAATATCCAACTGTTGGTGGAGTGATGTTAAGAATAGGTCTATCTGTACAAAGATTTTAAGCCCACAGACCATAATAGTTTTATCCCTACAGGTAGTTGCCACTATCCCAATTGTGCCTAAAAGTAAAGTTCTTAGGAATAGAAGGCATTGTAATAATTTGGATTATCTTTTTAGTTCAATCATTACATATAAAAGAGGAAGTAAACCTAAAACTACCCAAAACAAAATCACACTTAAGTTCAATCCAATCGGGCCAGAAGGAGCACCAAGCTCCATCTTCTTCTCTTTTCTCTTGGTTCTTCTTCCTACGTCACCCGACGCAGGCGTGAGATCAGGTGATGTAGTTTGGGAAAAAAACTTGCCAATCCCACTGCACATGCGTTAGATGGGCAATTTTTTCACTTTTGATGAAAGGGCTTCAGAAGGAGCAGTCGAAAGCCTCCCAGGATGCATGACCTAGCTACCTAGACCTTTAAACATCAAAAACAAGTTCTGGCCAGGCCCCCAGTTCTCTCCACCGCCTAAGCGGAGAGGTGCAATCTGGGAAATGCCATCCGTGGTGGAAGTGTTTCTAATCCACACCCAGTGCCCTAATTATGCAGATTTGCCTGGGACTCTCATGTCATTCAGTGCAACTGCTCCATCTGCAGCTGCTTCCTGCTTGTTCTCAGCCTGTGAGCTCTGAGTGCAGAGAGAGAGGGAGGGGGAGCGGGTGGAGGAGAAGGTCAGTCACAAGCTGGCCACTTCTAAACACTTCAGAAATCATTATATATTGCATGGATACAAGCTGACCCAGCCAGTGCTACCAGGGAAGACTGACATTTTACTGCAAGTATGTAAGAATATATTATTAACTGAAAGACTAGTTTTTGTGTATAGTTCCTCTTTAAAAAGATCTGTTTCTTGTAAAAAAAACTAAATGGATCAATCACTCAGAAAAGTTTGTACCCAGTGGTTTAAATGTAGAATTTGGGTTGATATTGATTTTTTATTTTATAGCCCAGTGAGGTATAAGTTAGTTTTCCCTACTTTTAGCTGGCATTGTTTTAGAATGAAATTGTAACTCTGTATTGAAGTCTGGTAATGCAGGAGTTAAATCTCTTTTAAATCACTGGCTGTCAAGCAATAGCCCCATGCTGATGATGCTGAATTGATAATGCACATTGACCTGTCATTAATGTTAATCAGTATCGCTTTGAAAAAGTGTATTACGGTATATACTTTAGTTTTTTATTTTAATGTGTTGAATTAAATGGAACTTTTTTCATTACGTCAGGGATTTCTACTCCCCATTTTATTTAAATGTATGGTATTTTGTATTTTTTGCATGTAAGCATTGTTTTTTTTTTGCCTTTACCTTATACACATATTTATAGTATATTATACACAACTTTATAGTACCTGGTATTTCGGTTCTTGTCAAATATGGATGGATAATTACCGTATATACTCAAGTATAAGTCAATCCAAGTATAAGCCGATTTACCTATTTTTACCTTGGAAAAGAGGAAAAATATATTTACTCGAGTATAAGCCGAGGGTGGGAAATGCTGCAGCTACTGGCAAGTTTCAATTTTCAAAATAAATACCAAAAAAAAATTGCATAATACGGCCATTACAGCCATAATACGGTAAACAAATACCATAGTGAGAATTTAGTGGTTAGGTAGATATACTACTTACCGTACCTAACCTCTAAATTCTCTTTAACCTCCCTGGCAGTATGATTCTGTCTGGAAAAAGTGGCTGAAAGCAGTACAAAGAGGTACTTCATTCAGCCGCTGTAGCCCCCCCTAGCGTTCTAATTCTGTCCGTATTTCCACACAAAAATTGTTACATTTGTTTTGCATGGAAATTTATTTTACATTGTAGGCCTATATTCCTTAGGCATAACTCACTGAAATATGTCCAATATTTAATACATTTAATAATAAACTTTAAATAAAAAAAAAAACACAAAAATATATTAAAATAAAAAAATAGGTAAACATATAACTGTACAGTTGCATGTATATTATAAATAATATAATTATATATATTTAATCAAGATTTCTTTGTATTGGACTCAATACAGCTATTTTGTATTGAATCCAATACAAAATTATTTTAATTTGCCGCCGCTCCTCCTGCCCGCAGCGACGTCACCGGGAAACCCCGGAGATCGTCTCTGCATTCGGCAGCTGAAGACAAAAGAAAGAAGACGTGTCCAGGGGAGCTGGGGGGACCAGCAGGACGCAGGGGGTGACAACGGAGCAAGGTAAGTGGGTTTTTCCTGTGTGTTTGTGTACTTGCATGTTTTATGTACTTTTTTGTGCATCCTCTGTGTACTTTTGAATTTGGCTCCGGAGTTACGCTGGCTTTTTGCAGCCAGCGTATTTCTGCCGCAGCCTGTTGACATTGTCATCAGGGGACAGAAACCGCTGGACGTGGCTGCTGGATCGGGTGCTTCCATGCATCCATCTGCATTTTCTAAGAATCTAATAGGGATGGGCAAAATTTCCAGTGGGTCATATTGTGCAAATTTTACCAGCTTAGGAAATCACAAAACCCTTTAAAATGAAAGAGTAAAAAAGCTTCAACCATAGCTCTGAAATTCTTATCAGGTTTTAACTTTAACATAAGAATTTATTGGTAAGATTTAAAAAGATTTTTTTTAAATCTGACAAAAGCCTAAAAACGATTTAGAGACTAGCAAAAAGGAAGTAAATAAATACAATAACGTTTAGGTTTATTTTGAAACAGTAGGAACTTGTAAATGGTGACACACAATCAATAAAATACTGTCTAGAAGACAGCCAGCATATTATGCAGTGCTAAATAATAGATAATGGTTTCAGATTACACACCTGCATAATACATAAGTACAATCAATGTCAGAAGAGCAAGAAGTAGGAGAGAGTAGTACACAATAGGAGAGGGGTAATGAATTATAGCTAATTAGTACTTGTAGGATGCAGATGAAGGTTTTAAGACTGCAGCTTTCTTGGTAGCTTTGAAATGGTGGGTTTTAGGGCTTTTTTATGTGGATATTAGGAGCAAGCCCAATTGGGTGAGGAATGGAGTTCCAGAAAGTGGAAGCAGCTCTAGAGGGAGTCATTAGAGAGTCTAAGCAACAGCTCGCTTTTCTTCAGAGCCTCTAGAGGTGAGGATGTTGTGCTGCGAGCTGCTGCCAGGTTTCGCCCTCCGTGCCCACCAAGGCAGGTGACTGCTAACTAGGAGGAACAAAGTGTGGTGCCAGAGCAAGAGCCAGACAATGAGAATAGACAAACCAAAGGTCAGGGCAGGTAGTGATCAGGAATAGTCAGGAAACAAGCCAGGGTCGATACACGAAGTGATACAAGGAAGTCAGGAACATAAGGCACAAACAGGAATAGCATAACCTGGGAGCAGAACCAAAGGAACTCCTTGTCCAGGCAACTTCCTCTTGCCAGTCACTTCTTTATAAAGGAATTATCGTGATGGATGGGACATTTGTCCTGCAGATTCCTGCGGGTTGTGGCCTCGGAGTCATCCTACCTAATAGGTCAAGGATAGACACAGACAAATAAGAAAACCAAGGACAGCTAAGGTCGTAGTTTAGGTCCAAAAGAAGGTCAGAGAGGTGGGTATACATGGTATAATCCAGGTTGAAGCAAAGGCCAAGGCAACAAAACCGCCGGCAAAAAAAAAACAGAAAATCTGTTTTTTTCAATTAAAGTGGGAATGAAGTTGGGTAGAACCTATAGCTAGTAAAAACAGAAAAGGTGACTGAGCGGATTATGGTAATATTGGCAAACTCCGCTGCAGTTTTTCAGTCTCAGAAGCAGATGAGAAACAATGAATATATTGTTTCACAGCAGATTGAAAGGTTTAGGTACAAGCAGAGGTCAAGGCAGAGCATGTGCACACTTTTATTGATTTTGCCTACACCTTTAGAGGTTCTTATCCCCACAACATGACCCATGTGGTGTAGGGTTTGCAGGTGGAGGACTCACTCTGGGAAATGAGTACAGGGGTACATAGTATGCCTTACCTATTATTAAAAAAAATTGTTAAATCTTCCCTAGAAAAATGAACACCATGTAACAGTTCACTCACTTGCTTCTCATTCCTGCACTGTCCAGCAAAGTGACCGGGTAAACAGCTGCGGATCTTCTGCTGCCTAGATTCATGGGTCCAGTAACACATTATTAGTACATTTCACTCCCAGGCGGTGCTGTAATTTCTGACAGACAAGATAGACAAACATCATCAAATGGTTTTGTTTGGAACTGCAGATTCCATAAAGGTAAAGTTTTAAGTGTATGTTAGCTAGGTTGGTTTCAATTAAGACTCATCGGCCCTAAGTTCTGCCACCTTGCTCTGACCTTTACTTGACCCTGACCACATTTATACTTTGAACCCTTTGAATACATTGCCTGGAATATTATCTGTGTGTGACCTTAAGTTCCACACCTGACCTGTCTGCTTTCCATTATGGTTACAAAAAATAAATAAAGAAAGGAGAGTCTGGGTTTTTCTGGCAAATAAACATATATTGTGTGTATTTTATTTCACATCTTATAAGACACTGACTTATATGCAAATGAACAGAAATAGTAGGTCAGTTCTAAAAATAATAAACTGGGAATCAGGACCCTATTACTGGATGTAGATAACCCTGAGTACAAATACAGTTAGACTGATGGTAACGTCTCATATACTGACGCATTTTGCCATTCGACTTCCTCAGGGGATCTGTGAGAAAGATTATGTATTTTTGGATGGTGGGACAAATTCTTAGGAATTGCAAAATGATGTCAAAATATGTGAAAGGGTTTTCACAAAAAAAAGAGGTTTCACTTAGCAGAATATCTTTGCAGAGTCTCGGCAGAGACTCCGAGTTTGGCAAAACTATGAGTGTTTTAAAAATTGAGAATAGCTAGGTTAGTTACTTTTTCTGATCCCATAGGCTCCTGGCTCTCCACCAATCTTAGTTCCCCAGATCTCATCCCATGCATGCAAGTACTGAGTACTGCAACTGAGTGCTGGGATGGCAAAACTAGCCTCCCAAGGCTGAGCAGGGACTTGACTATAGGTAAGTAGTGTGGCGGTAAATAGGGGGTTTGGCACCTCGCAGGAGTGACCTCAGTGCTTTACACAGCACATAAATAAAGAAAAAAAATTACTATATTTTTTAGACCCTCTCAGGATCCAGAAATAATATTTGGGAGCCTATGACATTTCATTACAATGCCAGCTACCTAACATCCTGGGTTGCTCTTCATTCCACAATTACAGGAGGTCCAACTGCCTCAGCGAAGCTCTTGTCATTACGTTCAGCTAGGGACTGACATATGTTATATATACCCCCCTCCCCCCGTTACTGTGACTCTGCTTCCTCACGTCACCTCTCGGTGTCTGGTTACCCCCAGACATGGAATGCCGATTTGCAGGTCCTGGAAACCCTGGACAGAGGTGAGTGTAAATATGGGAGGACTGGAACCTGATGGGCATGGAACCGGACCACGCTATAAGGGGTTCTTTTTCTGATTTAGATGATTTAGATGAACAGTGGAAACATTTAAGTATTTATTACTTCATATTTACCAAGTACTTTTTTTGGATTAGCCATTTGGCCTGATCAACATGACTATATATTACCGCCCTTGTTGGGCTAACCTATTTATGTTTATTTATTAATATTTTTCAACTGGATGTTTTATTATGGAACGCAGACTGAATTAGTTTAATAAGTACCTTGGATATACTAATTAGGTGAGGCATTATACAAAGTTATGAGTGCTCTTTAATATAAATGTTCATCTAAGTGTGGATGCCCATCCTGTTGCAACTTTTCCTCTTTTTGTGCTACTTCCATCCAGGCCTAAAGTAATCAGTCTTTATGGCTCACTTACTACTTTTTTGGTATTGTTATATTGATGTATTGAATTATTGATGTAAGGTTCCCTATTTTTTTTTTTAGTATTTACCACCTCTATATTTGTTTTCTGATGTAGTAGATTTGCATCTGAGAAACGCGTTATGACATGAACAGTAGGATATCTAATGTTCACTTAAGGCCTTTGTGCACAATGGGCCTGATTTATTAAAGCTCTCCAAGAGTGAAGAAAATACACTTTCATCAGTTAACCTGGGTGATCCAGCAAAACTGGAATAAATGTCCTAGATTATTATT
>NC_092863.1:20974159-21046622 GCF_032062135.1 Pyxicephalus adspersus | reverse complement strand
AGCATATCAATTCCAGGTTTGCTGTATTACCCAGGTCCATTGATGAAAGTGTATCTCCTCCAGCCTTGAAAATCTTTATTAAATCAGGCCCAATGTATTTGAAAAATAGGTTCTTTTCTTGTTTATGGACATCCAGTGGGCCATATGTATGAGACTTAATGTGGATAACTGGAGATGTTGTCATATGTCTATACTAGTTTACATATGTTTAATTTGTCTAATGAATGTGTTTTTATGGATAAATATGAATAAAGTCTTATCGTTTTATGCTCTACTGCCTTTTATGTCCCAAAACATATGTCTTTCTTTGTATCTAGAATTAGACATGTGGCAGTGTTAAATATATATAGGAGATTAGTAAGATCTCAATTGTTGTACTAAAGTAGTTCCAAGCAATCACCCAACCAATTATGTGCTATTTGAGAAATTTTGTTCCATGTGATCCAGTTATTAACAAATTTATTACAGCACATCCACAGATGGTTTATAGAAAGTTGCCATCATTTAAAGATAAATTAGTAAAAAGTCACTTTTAAAGTGATTTTAAAAATTGTGTTTTTAGGTGGAGTTTGTGACATTTGGTACCACACCCCCAACTATATCAATTCTTTTCAATAGGAGAGGATAGAAGGAAGCAGGCACAGTGTGGAGAGCTATTGAGGGGTAATAAGTGTTGATTTTCACTGATTTGCTATTGAGGAAATACACTGTTCCCTTGGAACTGAATAAGTATATTTTGTGTGCCTTTAAAACACAATATGATTGATAAATTATAAAACCCTATGCTTCCCTGGCAACCAGCTTTACTATCTCCTCTATTTGATTATATGTACTTTTTGCAACTGTAAATTACATCTTGAAAAATTCACAATTATATTATATTTATGGGAAGATGAATTCTTGACAATGTAATCATTATTAAAGCTCCATAGAATTTTCTGATATTAGCATTTGTGATAAGAAATGAAGGAATGTTCTTTCCGCTTGTAAGATGCATATTTAAAGATGTATAATGTTGTTTTTAAAATAAGGTGCTTTGTAATGTAATTTGATGCCTCAAAAGTCCCTATATGCTATTTGTATGCCTATTTTGTGATTGGACAAGAATACTAGGATGGGGCATCTGTAATGTAAAGGTCTCATTTATTTGATATGCAGGATTAGGCTTGAAATACTATACTTTATCTTTAAATAATAAAAAATGGTTTGTCTGTTTGCCAGATGTTACTAAAAGTTATGTCTGAATTCATTGTGTTTTTAATGGTTTTCCAGCTTGGTGAATGTGCATTTATGCTCTCTGCTTTTTTTACAGACAAATATAATGAATTTATAGAGGCCAATCGCCTGGAGAATTCCAGTGAGAGGATGAAAAGGCTTCGCAAACTGGTAAAAAGAAAACTGAACTTTTTTTTGTTATTGCTGTTTCGATTTTTGTTTTAAGCAGACCTTAGACATTTTTTTTAATGATAGGAAGGTCTAGTATTGGTTTTCTGGTCATAAAGCATCCTTTAAGAATCTGTAATGTTCCTTTTCCTCTTTTATACAACACCCAATTTCATTATGTTGACATACACAAGTTTGTTTTTATCATCTTTTGAAGGAAAAAATGTTTTATATTCATTAACTTTTTTTTTTACTGTCGCCATCGGGAGAATAGGACTTCTACTTCTGTTCTTCTTTACATCTAGATGTTTTGCATAGTGTCCTATGGGTGTGTGGATAGGAGCGCAGAGCCTCCCGGGATACTACGCTCCTGGCTGCTCCTTCTGTGCATGCTCTATAATCTCGGGCATGCGCAGAAAGAGCCCTTTCCTCAAAAGAAAAAGATATTGCCGATCTCACGCATGCACAGTGAGATCGGCAAGTTTTTTCCCCATCTACGCCACCTGATCTCGCGCCTGCATCGGGTGACATGGGAAGAAGAACCCGGAAGAACAGAGAGATGGGGGTGACATGGGGGGGCCCGAAGACGAATACCGGGGCGACGTGGGACCTGATGGAAGAAACCTCTGGACCGATCAACTTCTCTGCGGGAATGAAGTTTAGTGTATTTTTTTGTTTTTAGGTTTTCATTCTTTAAATGGAGACAGTCACCTACAAGCAAAGATGCCCATATGATTACATCTCATTATAGTCAAGGAGACTGAAAGCGTACCTAAACTTTTTTTAAATGCAGCATCCTTTAAAAAAAAAAAAAAAAAAGGCGCTTCAGCACCACCCCCTAATTCTGAATAAATGGGGCAGTGCTGCCTAAACATCCTTTTCATCTTTCCTATGTAGAATGGAAGCGCAAAGCCTTGCGGCTCTTGGGCGTTCCTTCTGTGCATGCCTGAGCATCTCGGGCATGCACAGAAGGAGCCTTTTTTTCTCAAAATGAAAATTTGCTGATCTCACGCATGCACAATGAGATCAACAAATTTTTTTTTTCATCCTACGTCATCCAATCTTTCACCTGGGTCAGGTGACGTAGGATGAAGAACCCGGAGGTGAAGACAAAGATGGCGGCGCCTGGAGTGCTGGCTCCGGGACAGATGCCGAGACGACGCGGGACCATATGCTGGACATCCCCCGGAGTGATCGGACTGCCCTGCGGGATTAAAGGTGTGTTTTTTTATTTTATTTTTTTTTTATATTAGAGTATAGTTCCTCTTTAATGTGTAAATAGATTTAAATACAAATCAACAACATAGCAACATAACATTAACATAAAATAGTACAATAATGCATAAGTAGATAATGCATACAAAAGTAAGTAAAGAAAAATGCAGAAAGAACAGAGAATAGCTATTTGAATTTAAAAAAGGCCCTTTAACTAATTGTTTCTTTTAAACTTAGTTGTTTAGTGGCATTTATGGATTTAATCCATAAAGTTGTATTGTATCAATACTAACTGATCTAGAATGTGTCAACTGATACAAGCCATAATTCAGAAGTTATCAATCCTTCCAATAGTCTTAAGAGTTGTATATTATCCTTAAGGTATAAAGGTAATTCATAATAGGATACTAAATAAAGGTCAACCAAATTGTTCATGGTTTCAGAAATTCACCCCATACCAGACACTATTGGTCTACCTGGGATTTAGTGGATCTTGGGAGGAGTGCAGATAGTAGGAATGACTGAAAGTTTAAATTGTAAACTAATCCATTGTTGTTTAACACAGTATTATTTGCTTTCTAAATTTAGAATTGGATGTTGGATTACAGGAATACATGATATTGATTGGTACCAAGCTGTAGAGAATACCTATTATTATTATTATTTCAGTACTACCCTTGTCAAGTGGTTTAATGACAATTTCCAAATTATTCTTAAGATGCTTTAAGGCCAGTCTCTAACTTACTTGTTACATTATTGTGTGATCTGAACAAAGTATCATTAAAATGAGGTAAGGCAGAGTTCTCAAGCTCACTCTTTTCAGAGTGTTTTTTTGCCATTGCAGTAGGTCTCTCAGTGCCTAAAAATCTCCACCATCAAAATTTTCAATGTTAGGGGATGATGGTCGATCAGCAGAGGTATTTTAATTGTAAATTACCTTATAATTAAGAAATGTGCAAATAGGTAAAGATCTTTATACAATAAAGTCTATTAATTTTAGGGGTTCAATTGCCACAGGGAAGTGGTTTATGACAGTAGGGTGAAAACAGTTTCAACACTATCCTCCTCCTCCATATATGCTGCTGAATCTCCTGATGAAGCAGGTACCACTAAACTTTGAAATGAGTTGAGTTATACACCTCCATTTTCCTGTCTCCTACAATAATAATATCATAAATAATCTTTTTAAGAATGACTGATAGTACCAGTTGAGGCAGTAGGGGCAGTTGAGCAAGTAAAGCTACTGCTGTGAACCATACATTGTGGCAGAAGATCATTGATGTTTTTCAATATTTTATGTGCATAATGTTTTTATTGTTTTTTTTCTTGGATATCTCAATTTTTTCGGGATATTTCGGGCAGTTTGCATTTGTTTGAAGTGCATGCCATTGTGCATGTGTTGTGCAGTGCTGCAATGCTCTGCAACTGTGTGTGCAAGTCGTGTTGGTGGCACCACAAACTGTGATTTGCACGTTATGGGTTAGTACATGAGGTATGATGTAAATGGCTGTTAAAGGGTATCTCCTGGCACAGCACTAAGTACAAAGATAAAGTGCATATATGGGGGCTATGTATGGCAAAGGATTTGTATGCCCATCCAGTCTTGACATTTACATAGAAATTTATAGATGTGCAACACAGAAAAGTCCTATCTGATTGGTCTGGTCCTAATCAGTAAAATGAGAAGCACCACACTTTTGAGGTCATCTTTTTTTTCATTGTACTCTTTTTCCTATGAGTATGTTTCTTGTGCTGCTTCTCTCTTATCATGCTCTAAAAGAACTGCAAGATGCTAATACCTGATTCAATTCAGGTTCTTACACTGCTTGCATTTATACAAAACTGCATTTAATTAAAAAATTAATTAATTCAGAGCCTCACTAATGGGTCTTTTTATTTTGATTGAATTTTGGGTTTAAACTGGGACCAAGTATGTGAATGATCAAAAATTGTATTCAGGCACAGAATGACTAATATGCCTTTATGTACTTGTGTTTTCCAGGTTTACGTATTAGGCTCATTACTGAAAAACTTTTTTTTTGGTTGCCCAAAGACTTGGACTGATTTCGTTAATCTTTCTGCTAGCACTTTAATTTGCTCCTGCTTGTTATCTTATCCTATCCCTGACCTGTCCATGCTTTACAATGGGGTTCTGTGTTCCTGCCTGGACTTTTAGTTGTCATGCTTGTTTAGAAGATCAAATTTTGGTATCTGTCTACAACCTAAAATCTATGAATAATTTCATAATAAATTATGAATAATTGTGTTCCCAGCAGTTCTGGAGAAGCCTATACCGAGCAAGAGGCTGCTCCTTTATAAAAACCATAGTGTTCCTATTCCATTGGTAAGGTGATAAATTAAAGCTATCCCACACTGGAAAAGATGGACTATCACTATCGAAAGATAGACTATCATGAGAAAACCTGGGTGATCCAGCAAACCTAGAATGGCGTTTCCTCAAAATCATTTGCTATTAGTTGGTAAATGTTTTAAATCCTAGACCAGATCCATTCCAGGGAAGATGAATTACTCTCCTGTTCTCCTGTGACAATCTATCTTTTCCAGTCTTGTACAGTTTTCATAAATAAGACCCAGAAAATCCACTTCAATCTGTGAGATTTAAATATCATGGCCAGGGTTGTACCTACTTCTTACTCTATCAATCCAGACTGTTGGAAATTAAAAATTTTGTTTGTTTGCTGTGTTGTGCCATCAATTGTTGTTGTTGTTCACACTAGGAATTCTAATTTCTGTTCTTTTCTACTCCTTTTTCACTAGATTCAGGAGCTCCCAGTTTACTATTATGAGACACTACGGTTCCTAGTCCGACATCTAAAAACAGTAGCTGACCACTCAGAAAAAAACAAGGTAAGAGATTTTTATGATTGTAGAAGTGCAGTCTGGTTTTTGACACACAGAGAAAGCACATACTATTCTAAAACTTTCAATTATTCATTACCTCCTTATTACTCCAAAAAAAAAATCTTATACTTTTCTCATTTTTTTTTAAATTCAGATGGAGCCCCGAAATCTAGCTTTGGTTTTTGGCCCTACTCTTGTCAGAACATCTGAAGATAACATGACAGACATGGTGACACATATGCCAGATCGCTATAAAATTGTAGAGACGCTCATCCAACATGTAAGCAAATGTCATATTGGAAAAAAACAATGTGACAACTAATAGTTAAACCATGACATGTTTGATAGCAGTTAAAATATTTTTAGCATTATAAATTCACTCTTGCATTCTTTAATATGTACACTTATGAGATGACAGTCCTAACAGTCAATGTTTCATGAGAAAGTCCAGCCAAAATGTATTTTTATTGTTGGCTATACGTTGGAGAAGGATTAAAACCTTTTCAGATTTCACTGCTATCCAGAGCTCAATTAGTAATTACTGTGATAGGAAAATACCCAGAAACTACACTGAAAAAATAATTTCCAAAGGAAAAGGAGAACCCTTACACCTTTGCTGTCTGCTTCACTGTTGCAAATTTTCTCTATCTAAGATAGACAGAAAACAGCTGTGAAATTCTGATAGCAATAAAATCCAACAGTGTTTTAATGGCTTGACATACAGTACCCCTAGAACTTTATGCAGCTCCTGTAGGTTAAATTACTTGTAGATTTACAAAGACAAGTGCATGAAAAAAATAGAGGGCAAATTTGTAGGGTTAATTTTAGCCAATATTAAAGATAACAGCAGTATAGACGTTTGAAGCAACTGTTACCAAACAAATTTGCTTAAAGTTCATTAGTTCAGTGATAGCCAGAAAAAAGTAGTAGTAGTCAGTGGAGAAGTGTATAGGTGCAGTGAAAGAAATACATTTCGGTGCATTGATGTATAATAGATAGGAGTGTGGGTATCTGTTAAGAATGATGTGATTGTGCAGTGATTGTCATTGCAGAAGTATGTGGTAGCTTAGTGGCAGTTAGAAGAGAAAAGTGCAGCAGTACAGTGAAAAGAGCAGGGTGACCTGTGTGACTGTCAATGTTAGTGTGTCTTCATGTAGTATTACAGCGGTGGTTAGTACAACAGTGTTAAGAAAAGAAACCTGCAGAGGCCATTAGGGTACAACTATGCAGCACTGCAGTGGTAGTCAGTAAAGAAATGCACACCAGTTTAAAAGCTATTTACTGAAGAATAGCACAGCATTGCAGAATTAGTTTAGTGGGTTTGTGTGTTGGTCCCTAATGAGAAAACGTGCAGGGGTGGTGGCAATCAATGAAGAAATGTGTGGTTCCCAATGGAGGTTGGAGGAGAAAAGTTAGAATGAAATTATGTGGAACTATTGTGACTATAGTAGCATAAAGAATAAACTAGGTAACTCCTGTTCAGCTTTCTTGAATTTTGAATGCTGCCAAAAAATATAAATACACACTTCAGGTGATGCCAAGCATCACCAGCAATTCCTAGTAGGTAGTAATAGATTATATTCTGGTGAGCATAAGATAACCTTTATGGAATATTGTTTTAATTGTTATATTTAAATACCTATTCTTGACTGAAACACAATCTGCAGTTAACCTTACCAAGAAAGAATATACACAAAATGATCCCATACTGTCTAAATTTAAGTTGCTCAAATTATATTGATGACTCCAACAATAGAGACAGTGTGGACAGAGGTTTCCAAAAGCCAGGGCCTCTCAACATTTAAATCCAACTGACATGTATTGACCAATTCTGAAGACGATAGAAGTTATGGGAGCACACCTGGAATGGATCTGGTCCAGGATTGAAAACATTTGCCAACTACTGTAAAAGCAAATTATTATTTTAAAAAATCCATTCCAGGTTTGCTGGATCCTCCATGTTCTTTCACGCTAATCTATCTGCTCTAGTCTTGTAGAGATTTAAAAAAGCAGGCTGATTGTAAATGCATATTTGGGAAAAAGGCACAGTGGACCATGGTAGGTAAATTAAAAATGTAATAGGTCAGAAATAAAGAAGATAGAAAATGAATAAAAATAAAGTATTTATGCTTTATTATTATGAAGGAGTGAAGCGGTGAAACTGATTGGCAGTGATCAATAGCCTGATGTGTTTTCTTCTCTTTAAAGTTAAATGTTGTTCCTTCTCTGTAACTTGCTACCACTTACTCTTCCTCTTTGTGTTGCAGTCTGACTGGTTCTTCAATGAGGAACATGAGAAAGCTGAGAAGGTAAATATGCTGATAAATGGGAGCATGTCTACACATATGGCTCCAAAGCAATTATCGCATAACATTGTATTATCATTGCATTTACAGGGTTCTTTTTTTTTCATTGCGGAGATGCTTCATGTTGAAACTCATGGTCAGTGTGCTTGTCAACTGCTTGACTAGAACACTTTAAAATCTCTGTTAAGCATTTGTAGGCAATTCAAACATGTAAAAAGTCTTTTGGAAGTGTTTCTGTGGAAAAAGTTCATACAAATGTAGGGCATCTGTTAATGTTAACGTTGATTATGATGGGTTCCTCCAACTTAGTAACACACAGAACTACTAGAAGTACACACCAAACTGGCTGTGCAACAGATGTAACCTGACTTTATTTTGTATAGTAATATAATAAAACAGCATAAAATAGCATAATACAGTATGGTAAATACCAATGTAAAACAATCGTAGAGGAAGGGGAAATCCATAGCTGGACATTAAAAACTTGACTAAATATGAATGCTGCTATATAGTGCTTGAACCTGTCCCTGGAAATAGCAGTTTATCAGCTGAAGACCCTCTTTTTGCAGATGAGTAAGAAAAAGGATGTTTTCAGATTCCAGACAAATAAATGACAGGTTCTCTTGAATAGTAAACTTTGCCCTTCCACACTGATGGGCAGACAGCTGAAAACTGCAGCATCCCTGAAAGGGAGATCTATTGCGATGGAGGGAGCATAATCCATTGACTGCACATCTTCCAACGATTCAGCAGCTCCCCAATCCATAAAAGTCATGCAGGTCAACAGATAATTATTCCAAAAACGTTGTGAAACTTTCTAAAAATGCAATAAAAAACTAAAATCTGTAACTTATTAATTTATTTTAACCCTTACTTAAAAGGCAAAACAACCTCAAAAGATTTTCAGTGTTTTCACTGACAAACCTAATTCTACTTGTTAAACATGAACAAATTTGGACCACACTCCAAAAAAAGTAGGGACAGCTGCCAATTAACACTGGATCACATCTTTTAGTTACACTTCTTAATAATTTGGTAACTTAACAAACTAAGTGTTGTGTTTTTTGTGTGGAATTTTTGCTCATTCTTGCTCTTTACAAATCTGGAGCTGTCCCATGGACACCTTTGTATTATTCTCCTCTTCATAATGCACCAGACATAGGAGACTGCAGGCAGGCCAGCTGAGCACATAGACTTTGGTCCTGATTTAATAAAGCTCTCCAAGGCTGGAGAGGATACACCTGGGTGATCTAGCAAACAAGGAATAGATTTCATAACAGTTGCTTACTATTTGTTAGCAAACATTGGTCCACAATTCTGGACCAGATCCATTCCAGGTTTGCTGGATCACCCAAGTTCACTGAAGAAAGTGTATCTTCTCCAGCCTTGGGGAGCTTTAATAAACCAGACCCTTTATGTAAAGAAAGTCATATTCTTGTAATTGGTGCAAAATGATGCCTTGCTAAAATATACATAGGGTTCTTGCAAAAAAAAAAAAAAAAAATACATGTAATCTGTTATTTTACCTAAACTTTTATTTAATAGGCAAAATGTCAAATTACAGATTTTAGTTTTTACTGCATTTTTGGAAACATTTTTGGAAATGGGATTTCACCCACGCTTGCAAAGCCAAAATAACAGTAGGTAGAATGTCTAACAAAGGCACAGAATATTCAGTCCTTGGCTTCAGTCATGGCTTCAGCACTATACAGAAAGGATTTTTTTTTCAGACATTTTACAATACTGTGGCCTATTAACTCAGATTACAGTGGTAGATTCAGTACCACAGTAGCAACTGGCTAAATGGGAAAACTCTCAGATCACATGTACTGAGTGAACAGGGGTTTTGGCTCCTGCAATCCTGTCAAAACTCTGCTTTAACCACTGGGGATCTCTCCTGTGTTGCTCACAGCCAACTCAGACAGCACACAGGGATTAGCTTTCCCCAAATATATCCATCAAGATGGAGACTCTTTCCTTCTTCACAGACTTGCTTGCAAAATCTTTCCTTGCTCAGATGTCGCACATTGCAAACTGGCACAAGTGTCTGTATAGCATCTTTAATCTACTGGTGCTAAGTTTTCTGAAATAGAATGACCCTTAGTGAGGGCAAACAGTGTGGAAACTAATCCTGTTTCATAACAAAATTAAATGCTGGCTTTGCAAAATAAAACATTTATGCTGTAGATGAGCATGACAGATAGCATAGTAGTAATTTCGGAGATAGCTATACAAATGACATATTTCTGCTGTGTTTAAGAAGTCTTCAGCACTAGAAAACTGCTCCTATGAGGATTTTTGTTGAAAAACATCTGTAAATGCATGTCAAAATCAACTGCAAATACCACTGGCTGCCAAGCCGTTGAAAAAGAGTGTTGTACCTTCTGTAATTGCTGTTACTGTACTGGATGTGTAATATGTCTCATAGTGTGCCTCTAATGCATCACATGTCTACTTTTTTTTTTTTTTGCTACATGACTTTGTTAAATGGATAACTTTTGCATTTTATGTCTTTTAGACTCCAGTGGATGAGTCAGTTTCTCAGTCTGTACCAAATATTGAACACCTTCTACCAAATATTGGAAGGACAATACATCTAGGAGATACCTCAGGTACATTCTGAAATTTTCTGTCATATGGGTAAAACCATTTAAAACAGCACAATTTATAACAATTTTAGTACATTTATGTACCCCATTCTTAAAACTTCTTAACGTTTTCGGTAATTTACTGAATGCAGTGGTGGTGCGCAGAAAACCAGATTTCATTTTACTATAACAACATCAGATACAGGGCCACCATCCACGGGACTACTGTAACTAGTCTGTCAAAACAGGAGCCTACCAGATAACCAGCAAAATCTATGCAGCATTTTCCTTCCTGTATGACTGGTTGTCCTCACACAGCAGCTCAGTCTTGGCTTAGGGGCAGAGAGAGCTGTCAATAAACCTTGGCAGACTGCTAGCTCTGCCCTGTCTGAGAGGTGTACATACTGGTATGTATCTTTTCCTAATTTTTTTTCTCCATTAGAACATCTGAGCAGAACTGATAAACTGAAAGATCACTAAAACCCACAGCAGAGCCCAGCATATCAGGGTGTAGGTTTTCTGTAAAAGAACAAGACCAGACCTGTGGCAGGAGCAAGCAATCCTGCACATCACTTAGAGAATGCCACCTTGCCAGTCACTCAGCTTCTGCACTGTAAAGCTGGTTCCTAAATAACAAGCGTTTACAGATTTGACAACAGAGCTTTTAAAAGTGTTCACAATTTCTTCAAATTATAGAAAAAGTTAGGAATAAAAGAAAAATGTTTTTGCAAGCGCCTAAAAAAAACCTAGCAGTTACCATTCCATGGGCTGGAGAGGGTTAAGTTTAGGTGCTGGGAAGAGTAGTTGAATTACGTATCAAGAAGCGGGTTTGGGGTTAAGATTAGACAGCTCTATGGGATTTTAGTTCTATAGGTGGCAAATACGATAGATCAGTGGCTCCCTCCTCTCTATGTGACCCTATTTAGTACATAGGTTTATCCCTGAGTGCTGTAACCAGTAGCAATTATTCCTAAGCTTCTGTTCATAGCTGTCTGACTCCAGATGATATTTGATTGGTTGCATTAGCTCAATAGACTTACGGGACCACTATGGCTAAAATAAATCCTGATAGTTGTATAAATGTCACTTGCATAGTAAATAGTAGAGTTATATTCAACTCCAATCATAGCTATACGACTGCGAATCCAGAAAGTTTACATAGTATGGGGTCTAGAAATTTCCTTTGGCGGCCATGACTAGAAAAATTGCAATACGTTACTGAAATGTGCATGTTTTTGGTTTGTTAATTTTAATTCCCTTACAATTAGCTTCATTTACTAGTGTGCCTAAGAAAAAAGAATGGTCTTTGTTCTTTGGCAGATGCTAACAGGAATATTCTTTTTATTCTCTAGCTGTACTTGTCTAAAATACAGTTAAATCTAACCAGGAATGTCTCAACAAAATGGGAGGCCTAAACTGGAAAAATTGGGCCTAACTAAGCTTGGTTGCTGCAATGTGTGGTTACTATTGGGAAATGGGTGTGGTTATACAGTGAATACTGCTAAACAGTAATAATATTGTTGTCAATTGCATACTTTTTACTGTTTTTTCATGCCCATGTAAGTGGACCACAATCCATAACCCCCAAGTCCACATTCTAGCCAAAAGACCCCCATACCATAACCCATAACCCCCCCAGTCCACATTCCAGCCAAAATACTTACAAGCCATAATCCATAACCACCAGCCCCAAGCCCACATCCCAGCCATAGCCCCCCTCCCCAAATGACAGTCCATTATCCCTCAGGTCTGCATTCCAGCCTTACATCCCTCATGCCATAATCCACACAACACCCAGGTCTACAAAGCAGTTTTTGCAAAGCCCCCTCCATTCCATATTCTAACCATGATTTTAGCTAGGTCCACATGACAGCAAAATGTACCTGTATAGCTGAGAAGAAAAACTATACTGCATTGTGGAGATCGTGTGACAAAATGCAATCAGAAGGATAATGATGATCATAAAACGTCCATTTTACTGTAATGATGACATAAATATACTTGTATGATTGTGGTGGGTAGTCATTTATTACTATAGTAAGACTAGCACAATAGTCAATCTTTTCATAGATAAATACATAGTTCTGAGATTCCCTGGCATGTGGTAATAATCCCCAGCCTTTCTTCCTTTCCTTCCTTATCTGGCCTCTGATCCTCTTCCTTTTACTTCTCTCAGTGGATCTTCTACAGCTGTGAACGGTATGGTTTGGTTTTTAATGCTTCCTAATCACACAGGTGGTAGTAAGAGAGATGGCAGTCACATTTAGTAGAGTTTCTTAAGAAATTAGATACATTGCAGAAAACAAATTTACCCCCCAATTAACTTTAGGTCTTCTGTTTGAGTAGATAGAAAGTTGTAAAATGTGTTTGAGCAGGGTAGATTTTATGCAATAGAAGATTTGGACTCTATCATCTCTCTCATTACCACTAACCTCAAGCTTTATTACATGGTTGTTAGTATCTGGCGTTGTGTCGCACTAGTGTCTCTTTGTCCTGTTACTTGTGGCTCTTACCCACTTAATACTGTGGCCCAAAAACGTTTGCTGCAGTCCACTCCATATCTAAAAGATTTATTTTGTATGCATAGTGCTGTCTAAATATAATTTTAAAACAGCATTTATCATGTTTAATGATTTAGAGGTTCTTTATCCAGCTATTATTATAAGGCTTGTAAATTGGGCCTCCAACAGTGTTTTCAAGGTCATACTGGTATCATAGAAAGTGTTATCTGCTAAAACATCAATTGGGTGTTATTTTACCTGATTTACAGAGATAGAGCTTGACCTTCTCTTCTCAGACATGACAGGTTCTGATAGAATACCACCTCTTTCTTCATTACAATTCTGTAATGATCTGGAATCAGTTCTGGTTTTATCCATTATTCCATTTCCTCGATCACTTGTATATAACATCTTTTCATTACATGTCTGTAATGATGTGGAATCAGTCCTGGTTTTAATCATTCATCCATTATCCATTATTCCATTTACTCCATCACTTGTTTATAATGTCTGTTTTTAGAGTTGCTTATAGCCTAGGCCAAGAAACTTTTAGGCTTGCTTCACTAGACCAACCTATACAATCTACCCACAGCTTTCCACAGGATGCTCAGCTAAAAGCATATAACTTCTGGGAGTCTAGGGGCATAAAACATCTGGTAGACATCTTTAAAACTCCCCCCTCCTATCCTATTTTATAATACACCCAAGTTAAGCATTCTATTGCATGTCCTCAAGCATCTTTGATACTTATTTAGATGCATCTTCCATTTGTAGATGTCCCTGCGTTTCATTATTAGTTTACCCACATTTACTCTTTTTTTGGTGTTCACTCCCCTGAGAAAAATCAAAGGTCTCCTTTGTGGCCAAGAAGGTTGGTTAGTGAGAAAAGGCATGAAATGCAATAGAAAATTATATAAAGAGTTTACTGTGCCTTTAGTATACTCTTGTTAGAACCCCCTGCAAATGATCATATTACATGTCCCAAATGTTTGAGGTATTGTCTACAAAGAGCTTTTTTTTTTGGTACACACTTGTCAATTTATGGGCCTTATTTCACAACACACTAGGGATATTTCCCTATTTCTTGCTTTCATTCATCCCCCATTAACATCCACCTCTCAGCAATTTTGAACATTTTTGTGTGTTAACAGTAAAAAATATATTTTTAATAAACCGGTTGCTTCCTGCTCCCTTTACCACTGCTAACTAACACAAGTTTTGCATACTTTCCATTTATTGATAGAATGGTAGCTAGTAAACATTTCAAAACATGCATGCATGTTTGGTTTTACAGTATGCTTTACTTTGATGTACAGTTGTATCTTGCATTGGTAAGCATTGTAAACACAACTCTGTTCCTCTTGTTACCTGTGTCTCACTTATTTGAATGTTCAAAGTTAGCATGTAACATATTCTTGTTTTTTTTTTATTAAAAAATATTTTTTAAAAATTTAAATTGAAATACATCCCTCACCGCAAAATGTTTTCTAAAACAATATTTGAGCAACCTGTACGTTTTTTTGTAAATACACTGGATCAGGGGTGCCTACACGTTTTTGGCTTGCAAGCTAGTTTTAAAATGACCAAGTCAAAATGATCTATCAACAATAAAAACTTGGACTTATTACCTCCTGTGCACAGTAGAGTTTATTTTGAAAGGCAGGGCTCCGTGATCTACTCGCGTTGCCTTTGCAATCTCTCGGTAGATCACAATCCACCTGTTGGGCACCCCTGCACTAGATGAAGCTAAGGTTAGGCCATGAAACAGAGATTGTGATTAATAATTTTTTATGTATACTGTACATTTTTTATCTCTATATAGATTTATCTTTCTACTTATGTCACATGCGTGCCTTCAGTTGTGTCTCTCCCAAACTGCCACATGTCTCATTATTCCCATTTCCCCCTTTTGCTGGGGTAACCTGCATTTGTCTTTTATGTAGTCTTTCTGTGTGTTTGTTTTTTGTTAAGCTTTTAGTGCTTTATCTTCCAGAGTTTTTTTATAATCTGGAGGGAATCTGTATTCCAGTTTAATATTAGAAAAAAATACATGCATTTATTATATACAATACATTTTGTAAACCAGGGACAATGCATGCTTATATAATTTTCTCATTGTTTGAAAATATCTAAAATTGCAATAACCCGGACTTTTCTAAAGAAAATTGTCAAGGTTGTATCTGTGTATAAAGAGCTGTAATATTTAGAGATTTAAATCTGGAGTAGTTTTTTTCCCTACATACTTGAAAACATAGTAACAATTGCTTAAAAAACATAAATGCTCACCTAGGTTTTTTAGGGTATTTTATATTAGGTGATCAGGTCATGTTTTCCCTTAAATCCTAGCACATCCTGTCATTTTATCTTATGGGGAAAAATGTAACGATGACTTCACTGATAGGTATTGTTTATTATTAAGTAACAACTCTTTTTGTTTTCTCTGTCTCTGTTTTTTATTTTTTTTTTGCTTTACTACACTTTGCAAATGTTTGTTCTTGTTTTTAATGTATTAATAAATAAGGGTTACTTGGAGTCATTAGAAATTGCCCTTGCCATGTAGAATATTTTGCCACCATTATTGGTATATTTGTAAGCTGATAATAAAAACAAATTCCCCAGACTCTTAGTTATTGTATGAATGATGTTTTAGGTGGACTTAAATGTATAAATGTACTTGATAAAAACCATCCTCAAATACAGGCTATACATCTACTAACCACATTTTAGGGGGGCACCTTGTTTTTGTGTTGTATAGTGTGTTGAACATCTGTAATAGATCTAGGCTTCTCATTTGTCCTGTGAACAATATTAGAGTATTATTGAAAGCTGCAACAGTAAGTTAACTTTCTTGTTTGTTGTTGCATATGACCTGTATGCACTCTTACTGTATTTTCTGTTTTAATTTTAGATTCAACCAACAGTGATTCTGCCAAAGCAAAGGTGGGTACATGGAAAATAATGTGTGATGTGCACTTAACATGAGCTTAGGGCTGTCACAAGGCAATACAGACTTGAAAAGTGACATAAAATATAGTTTTTTCTTGTTTCTCATTTGGTATAAGCATGTCCTGTGTGAGGAAAAAAACCTTGCTGAGGTGTTCCTAGAAGGGTGGGCTGTGTAGACAGTTTAGGATGACATGGGGCTTAATATACTTATGGAGGTAAATTGATATATCACCTTGCATTGAATTATCACTTAGCTTGCAGAAATGCAGGCAAAAAAATTACAGAATTGTGGATAAAAATTATTTTAAAAAATTGAATTAATTTTTAATAACATGATTTGTAATATATTCTGTCTGGGTCCTAAACATATACAGTCCTGAGAAAAAGAAAGTATATGATTTGCATTGAATGAGTGATGCTCTGCCCCTTGGAGATGGAGGTGTAGCTAGCTCTGTATAGTTACAATAGGAGGTAAGATATTACCCCCTATTGTAACCATAAAGAGCTAGCTACAGGTGTTAACACCTGAGTGTTCCAGACCAGGGCAAACTAATGCTTTTATACAGGTGGTCACACTTGCTGATGAACAATTATTTAAGTGCCTTTAATTAGCTGCTCCTTACCCTTTTAATTCTTGTAGAAGTGCTAAGAATGTACCTATTTTTTTTCACACACAGCTTTTGCATTTTGACTTCCTCGTTGCACAACAAAGGAAAGACAGTGGTGCTTGAATCCTGGTGTAATATGGAAGGATTTGGGTTCCTAGAGCACTAGGCTAACTTTTAATTGGGGTACAACCTATATGCCAGAGATGGCTTGCACCTAAATGGAATGGGGTCTGCAGTGCTAGGGTGGGAAATTATGAAATGAATATTAAAACTTGGGCTGAGGGGATTGGGACAGTTTAATACGGTGGAAAATATGTGAGACACGGGTCAGTCACCAGTGGAGGGTGTCTTTGGGATAGTTGTGAGGAGGGTTATGGATAATATAAGGATTTTCCTATGTTACAAACATTGGCATAGACAGTACTATTTGTATTGCAAAACAAAGGGTAACAAACACTGCTGGTAATTGCAGCAATGGTTTAAAGAGCCTGTTCCCCAAAGCTAGAACACTGACAAGCAAAATAGGGGAGTTAAAAAATGAAGAGCACTATGACTTAGTTGGTAATGCTAAAGCCTGGCTGGCTTTGTTCCTTACATGACTGGGCTAGTTACAGTTCTGGTTATTCTCTTTTTCAGCAAGACAGGGAATACAAAAAGGTGGTGGTGTCTGTCTGTATGTGAAAGGTGACCTTAAAGTGAATGTGAAAGAAAAATATTTTGTTGGAGCATGTGATGATGTTGAGACATTTTGGGTGGAGTTGGATATGGGGATGCAAAATGCACAGTTAATTATTGAAAAAATAAAGAACCAACTATTTACACAGATGGAAAAAGGAAGCACAGGTCAAGACAGTGGTAGTTATGCATGATTTTAACTACCCTGAGATTGACTGGGGTAATGGCACTACAGGTACAGCAAAGGATGTAAATTTATGAATTTAATACAACTTAATTTTATGGTACAGCTTATTAAGGCCCCAACTAGAAATGATAGTTTGCTGGACCTAGTTTTTGTAAAGAAAGCAGAACCTATAACAAATGTGTAACAGTGGCCACAATGAAGTGACCCACTCTGTCCTGGGTTCTTTTTCTGTTCTTGCGCAAAGGACAGAATGGTATTTGTCATCTATCATGGGGATGGTGTCTGTCATCTATCATAAACACCTAGGTTAATTCCATGAAGAGAGAAGGTTTCAACCTGACGCGTTCGCATATAGGCTTCTTCGGGGGATACACTGAGAGCGTAATATGACTATAGGATAAAACAATGTAGTATATCAACAAAATATTATGCAAAATAGTGACAATGGTATAGTACCAATAAAGTAGGCTAATCAAAAGTGACTATGTTAAATTCCAAATTAGTTACATGCACATATATGATATAGAGCATATACAGAAAACTGGTAAGGAGGATGTGTTGGTTGATACCAATCATTAGGCCAGTTGCTGACAGGCCAGTGATGTGCAGGCAGTGGGAGGGTAAAGCTGTGAAAATCCCCATCTGAAATAGGCAAGGGATTGTTGTCCTTAAAGTGTTAGGGCACATGCGTGTAAATCGTGCATGCGCAGGACAGGAGAAGGTGTGTGCAAGTAGAGTGACAGGTGGTACCGGCTCCACCCAGAATCGACACGCTATTGAACAAACAGCTTCAAGTGGACGGCTCAATGAGCCTTGCACGAAGCCATGGATCAAACGGGGTGGGGGGTTCACAGCTTAACCCTCCCACTGCCTGCACATCACTGGCCTGTCAGCATGCTACACTGTGGCTTAAAAATAAATTTTGGTATCCAGAGGTAAGCTCAGTTTGTTACAATATTTAATTTATATCACCTAAAAATTTTTGTTTAAATTATCCATCCGTATATTATTTGATTCCTTCTATCTGAGCATATACTATTTGGTCCCCTTTGATCCCAGACCTTTACTTAATTTTTTTCTTTTTATCCGTATGTGTCCTTTATTCAAAAAGAAACATTATGTATTTTTTTAACCTTCTTTACAGACCCAATATATTTAGGTATACAAATATGGTACCTCTTACCATTCGTTCCTATACTAAATTTATAACCTTCTTTAAACGTAATCCTTCCTATACTTTATCACTTACTATGGTATACTGATCTATACTTTGGAATACCTATCAATGCCAGACTCCTAAACTAACTAAAAGTGAGTTATCCTAATTCTTCATAACTATTTCATTGTATAATTGACTTACTTTTACAACATTACTATATACTCCCATGATTTATTGACTTGGTTCCTTATAAAAATGGATTTTTATACATTCTACTTGTTGTTTTATCTTGAGAACACACAATTTTATTGGACCACCTAACAACTCATTATGTTATATCCATTTTTAAATTTTGATTATCCTAATGATTACTATCAACCAACATATCCTCCATACCAGTTTTCTTGATATGCTCTATATCAGTGATTGTGAACCTTTTGGAGACAGAGTGCCCAAACTGCTACCCAAAACCTACCTATTTATCACAAAGTGCCAACATGGCAATTTAAACCGAATACTGAGGTTTTAGTTTATAAAGAACAACTCATACATTAACATATTTTGTTATAAAAGCAAAACACAATACCAGAGCTTTCAATGATACAAACAACTTGTATCTGTATCTTTTGGTGAGGTAGACACTCATTACAAAACTTACTTCTTTCTAACTAGTCTTTGCACTGTGGTGCATTAGATGCCATTAGATGCCAGTTGCCATCTTAGTTTGCTTGTGAGGATGGCCAAGCATATGTAATATTGAATTCCAGCAGGAAAGCATGTCACAGATCATGTTCTGGAATGGGACACCGTTCTGTCTAAAGGCTGAAAGTGCATTTTTGCACGTTAGGATCTGCTGCAGTGGCCACAGACCTTTCTAGCCATGGCCAAGACATCCTGCAAATTAGGGCAATTCTTCAAAAAATGCCCTCACCTCCAAAATGAGCAAATGCCTAAAATGGGTAACATGAGGGAATTTGCCCAGGTGCAGTGCAGCTACAATATTGGTTTTGTTGCCTGACAAAACATTGCTAATTTGGAGGTAGCAGAGGGAGAGCCAGTGCAAAGTTTGTGTTTTTCTGTAATGAAAAGGAGCTCTCCAGCAGATTTCTTTCATGCAGACTAACTGGATAAAAGACTTCAGGACAGCACATGAGCATACACATGCTATATTAAGGAATCAAACAACATTGCCATGATGCTTTGAGTTGGGAACGATACTCTTGTAAAGAGAAGAAAAATCAAAATAGGAAGCAAACCTGAAGCTCTTCCTGCTGACCGACCTATTGGTCAATAATAGATACCACCATAGGAACGTAAAAGTTCTACGCAAGACATTCATTCAACTGGGTCTATACTCTGCCCCTGAATGTAGCCACTGCTGCAGCTAGGACCATTGCATGGACCTAGCTACACCCTGAAATTTTCAAAAAATGGTGTATTTACATTCAAATATTTTCCTTTCCTGGTTCACCGTCATGGCAGTTATTGTAAAAAAAAAGTACCAACCTTAAAAAAATGTATAGCTATCGAGTCCTATATGGAGCATTCTGCTTTGAAGATGCATAAGGAAAGGAAAACAACAGAAAGGTATTTACAATTTAAAAAAAAATACAATTTTCCATTTTATCTCCCTCTTATTTACCAAAACCACATACTCATTCTTATGTGTCTCTTCTTTCAGCTGAATTACATTCATACATAAAAACTTATTGACTTACTGACATACATAAAAAGCTTCTACACGTCTTTCAGCTGACTAACATTCAGGTCCCATACATCACTTCCATATCTTCTCTCTATCACATTTATAACACATTAAATGCCACTATAATCTATAAAAGGCTTTTTCTGGACAGCAAACGATTCATCATCACCCACAGAGTCTGGATCCATCCTTTTTTCCAGGTACTTACTCCTATTCTATGTACCTACTCTAGGACACTTACTCCCTTGACAAGTGCCTAAGAATAAGTATTCCCCCCAATGGGAAGATATTATCTTGCTTCATGAGTCCACAGGTCTCTACAGCGGCTTCTGGGAAATATCACTAATAAGGCAAGAAAAAATGAAAAAATTACAATGGTTTTAGCTCTCACCTATCTAAATATAAAGTAAGTTATATATATTTCAAAAAATTACGAAAAAAATTATAGACCTAGAAAAATGTACTTAATTTGTCCTAATATTGACCCTTGTAGACACATCCTCTCAGGTTGAACCCCACTTCCACAGATGTGGCACTATAGGCCTGTAAGACATTCCTCTGTCTTGTGTCCTTCCTTGTAGCAATTTCGGCACACCTGTTCATGTTTGCAGTCCTTATTCAAGTGACCAATTGCAACAAACAAAGGCAAACCAGGGTACCATAAGTAAACACTGTTACTCCTATTTGTGTATGCCTGCAGTGGGGCCACACCCCATCTATCCCATCTATCCCATCTTTTTCAAACCTGAACTACTCCCAAAACCACGCCATTCCAGAAATTTTATAGACTAATATTAGATTCCGGTTGTGCAGTTGTCTTTTCAGAAAAGCATAACTCGGTCCACAAGGATAGGTTGGGCAAACGGGATTGGTCCCATGTACCACCCGCAATTTTGGTGAAAAAAGCTATTAAGTAGCAGCAAAAAAATGCTTGTGTCTAATTATTTTATTTTTTTTTGGGTTGTATATTTTTTTGTTGCTGAAGGTGATCTTTATTCAGTAAAGAAAGCCCTGTATGGATGTCAGATGTTTGTTACTTGAAATTATCATTTGTGATAATTTTCAGTGACAAGAGGATTAATGTGCACTCTTCTCTGCGGGTAACCACCTCTGTGTTGTTAGCTCTGCTGCAGGTCCACCAAGCTAGCATACAAGTCTTCCTCAATGTGCCCCTATGTGAGTTTGTACACTGTAGTTATTTTCACATGTGGCTATATGAATTGAAATTGTTATGGTCACCAACTCTTCAAATTATCAAAATAATTACAAAGCTCACAAACATAATATTGTCATCCAGAATTGCTGGGAGTCAGATGGACCTTTGGGAAAGCCCCCAAATTGAAAATGATAATAAAGCATATGATTTTTCCAATAATTAAAAAAGAATAGGCAGGAAATTTCATTCTAAAGGATAGTGGTGAGGGGATAGTTTGTATTGAAATTAGCTTCCCAATACTTTGATCATTGGCAGAATTCAATATTGGAAAACCTGTAGAAGTTGTTTCTTTTATTCAACAGTATTTCAACAGTAGTATGTGCCCATATTTAGGGACAGGGCCTTTTCCATACAACATGTCCCACAAATATTTGTTGGAGTCTGTTGGGTTGGGATGCTGGTTCTGACTCGCAGGTGTCTCTGTACTGAGCTACCTTGATGATCTGCTTCTATGAGCAGACACTTTTCAGAGGTTGCTGGCCAAAATCTATTTCACACTACAGTAGTGGGAGGACTTCAGTTGACTTCTGAATATCAAGTTTAGAAGTCAATGCTGTGTCTGTCCCTGGAGTATCTGAGCCTGATATTTGTAAGAATATTTGTTCTTTACCCCCAAAAATTGCAATATCATGTTATACTGCATTGCAATAATTGTTGGTCTTCCTATGTAGCCACATGGAGTTACTATGACTTATAATGGCCTCCTCTGAGTTGCTCCATTTTGCACAACATGATTTAAGAGGTGTCCAACAGAATATCATGTAAAGTGCGAAAGATCCCTTGCTGAACCTTGGAGTACAATCTTATCTGAGAGTTAACAAAGTTTTTTTTTTAATTTCATCTCTTTCATCAGTAGAGAAGAGTAACACATCGAAAGATATACTGGACTTGCTTGAGTGCAGGATCTGGGAACACAAGAGTGAGACCCAGTTGCCTGTCAATGTCCTAGAGCTTTGAGTGATTTTGTTGATTGGATGGAACAGTGAGGGTGTAATTTGTGGCTTATGTGAGTCCAAAATGGTACCACCAGTTGCCCCATGTTCCCCTGTCAATAGAGCATATTAGCAAATAAAGTAATTATTTGTGTGTTTGAAAATGTTTTTTTTTCAAGAAATCATGAGCCAACATGATTTCAATACAACATTGTATGGCTGCAGTCATGTGTAATAATAAATTATTGAAAATATTAAAAATAATGTGATTATAAATGATACCATGGTTTACAGAGAAGTTGTTAAAAAGTTATAATTCTCTTGTTTTGTTTCAGACCTCTCAAAGGGAGCTCTATGCCCATGAAATCCTATCTTTACCCTTCATTTCTGCAGTGAACCGCAAACGCAGAAAGCGGAGAGATGAGAAGCGCATTGGAAGCAGCACAGAAGAGGATGACTCTGAGCAGGAGTCACGGGTGGGACAAATAAAGCAAGGGTCTGAGGTTAGAGAAAAGCAAATAGAGTCCAAGGAATACAAAGGTCCAGAGAGTCTTGAGCCCAAAGAGCAAAACTCATCCAGCGAAAAGAATATTGCAAACGAGAACAAAGAGTCTAGAAGTAGATGGGCAGCTCCTGTGGAAGAGACGATAGCTGGTGATGCCAGGTCCATTGTTTCTGGGTACTCCACTCTCTCTACACTGTGCTCTGAACCAGCATCTAGTGTTCGTGGTGGAGATGAGGCCGATGATGAGCACAGTGAATTCAGTCACATGGAAACTGACACAGAGGTTGGAGGAGGAAGAGAAGTGGAACGGCCTCACTCATTCACTTCCCAGAGGCTTATTCCTGGGGATACTCTAGCTCGCAAAAAATTGGGAAAGGGTAAACATGAAACCTTAGATGAACCAGCATCTTCTCACTCTCATCGATCACAGCACACAAGACCAGCAGTGGATGACCTGTGTTTAACAGCAATGAGGAAACCTGGTTCTCCAGAAACACGTCGCAGGAAAAGTGCTTGGCGACGTCACACTGTAGTGCTTCCAGGGCAGCTGACTGATCTTAACTTCAATGACTGGAAAGAGCCAACGCATGGGACAACAGGTTCATCTGAAACAGCAGCCAGGCTGAGTGGGGGAGCCTGGTCATTAGAAAAAGATTCTGGACTTAGCAGCTTGGAATCACAGAAAGCCAAAACACCAACTGGTCAGGAATCAGTATCCTACAAGGGGGCTAAATCCCAGTATCCCCCTCTTCCTGGTCTTCGACATTATTTGTAACATTGTGTTCTCTTCACAGCTTGAGCACACAACCTAAACTCGCCTGCCGTTAGAACCACAAAGAACAGAGCTACACATCCAACATATCAGCAATATGTTTTGCGCCATTACTGTTCTGAAATAGTGGAGTTAAATCTTGTGCCATCCTTCTTTACACGGAGCCCCTGCATCTTTACAGAAGGTTTAAAGCATTGCCAGGTTCCATGCCAATTTTCGGTTTTCTCAAGCATCTCTAACACACCTGCTAAGAGAATTTGATTTAAAGATAAAGCCTCCAAAGTTCTACAAAGAAAGTGTTCAGCAGAGAGACAAAACATCCACGTTTTCATCCATTAACTCTGGTGCCTTACTGCATTATATTTACATGGATAATACTTTTGTCAAGTCAGATCACTAAGACCTTTGTAAGGGGAATGGCAGCATGTGCACAATATTTAGAGGTGTAAAATTGAACTTCACACATGTACAGCAACACATTTTCAGGCATATTATTTTTGTTTTTTTTATGCTAGTCGTCTTAATGAATATGTGATCCGGGTATGCACAATTATTCACATATTCCTAATAAGCAGTAACTGAAACCTAAATCAAACCTTGCTGAACTTTGTAGTTAAAGGCACTGTTGAGCTGTTAAATTTTAAACTTCAAAAGAAAAAACATTAAAATTATAGTTCTGCTTTCTGTTACACCTCCCTGCTTTTTCCTCCCTACACTCAGACCACCTGCTTTGTGTTTACATTACAATATAGAAGGGTGTAAGCATAAGTCATTGCTGGGAGGGTAAAGCTGAGATGTGGACTTTCAGTATCAATTGTTTGTTTTAAAATAATGCTTGTTAAGAATATGTAAATTTAAACATACATACCTGGGCACCACCAGCAATATTTCAAAAGAAATAAATACATATTGTAACATATGTCATCTCTGTAGTTGCAATATATTAACATAATGTATTTTACTCAGGCAGGCTATGCAATGTATTAAGGCCGTGCAATGAGCAAAAGTTTTGTGCAGTTTTCAACCACCAACCACTGAATTACTTCACTTTTATGAAGTGTGAAGCTGTCAGAGTAATGGTGGTTGATAAGGATGATGCAATTGATTTGGCTTAATGGCAGCCCAGTACTTGAGATGTGTTAAAGCTGCGTACACACTTGCAATTTTTGTCCTTGGAAAGGATCTTTCACGATCCTTTCCAAGGACAAGGGACTGCACGATGCATGAACGGTGCTGTACATACAGCACCGTTCATGCTCTATGGAGAGGGGATGGGGAGAGCGACGGAGCGGCACCCTGCTGCGCGCTCTCCCCCTTCCCTTTCATTAGGATCGGTCGTCGTCCATCGTCCGTGGATCCGGCAGGTCAGTTGTTCGGACGATGGACGACACCGACTGTACACACGGCAGATTTTCGCCCGATATTTGGCCGATGCCGATTATCGGGCGATAAAAATCTGCCGTGTGTACGTAGCTTAACACCTTCAGGTCTAAAATCTTGCATTTATCATAGCACAGAAAAGCAGATGGATATAAATCTATTTTCTTCCAGCAAGGCAGTTTCTACTTGTAATATGTTTTCCAGTAGATATTTAAGCTTAGCTTGCTATATGTACAAACTTCTGTCTGAATTTTAGAAAGATTTAGATCTGGTTACATTTACTTTAGATAGGCTCGTTTAAGAACATGCTATTACATTACTTTTTTCCTGCATATATGAATGTCAACATTTTGAGTTCTGTCTGAAAATAGGAGGAAAAGCCTAAGAAATGTTGAGAATCCAAGATTTAAATGCTGCAACCAAAACTGTAGTCTATGAACAAGAATTGTTTAAAATTGTATTCTTTATTGTTTGTGGAATTTTACTTTTTAAAGTGTATGGCTAATCCTATATATTTTCTATGGTTTTGGATAGAGTAGGAAAGGGTTAAAATTCATGTCTACATAATTTTACTACCTCTGTCCTGATAAATTGTTTTCTCTTAATTCCATTTCTTGGAGATACAATAAGAAGTAATAAAAAATCTCCCATAAATGTAACTGTCTCCAGGAAAATTATAATAGGTGAGTCTCTGTGGAAGTAGAGGGGGCATTCTGTCACATGGATTGTGACCCATATTTACCAATCATTTTATTTTCTGACTGGTATAATATGTATCCTACATACAAATGAAACAAAAAGTACAAATGGCACTTATCCTTGATAGCAGTTGGTTTCTCAGTCTCCTAACAATAAGAGTATGACAGTATGACATTGCAACACTGCTTTATAAAATATTCACTGTCAAATAACAACATGACAGTCTGTTGTTCTTTTGGGTATTTCAGGTTTATCCCGTTTACTGATAACTAGTTTACTAGCACTGTTCACTGGAAAATACTGGGTGACATTAAATGCTGTTCTCCAAGTAGCAATTTTCATACATTTTACTAAATGATCTTTTCTGCAAAGGTTGTTGCTGCTATGTCTGTATGGGTCATCGTAGTGGCTGCTTGGAATACGTATCTAAATTCTTAGATCCTAGTTTGTCACATTTCCTTAGTAGGTGCCCTAACGTTTTAATCTGCCCATTGACATATGTTGCCTAATCCAATTTTTAGGGAAAGAGGAAGGTCTGTGGTCACAGGAAGATACCAGTCAGCCAACAGGCTCTCAAGATAAAAACTAGGTGTATGTTTATAAAGCATAGAACTGTACTTTGCAATGTGCTTTGCAATCTTCTTGTTTTTGGACATTGAATCATTCAAATAGCTCACTTTGGTGAGAAGATAAGCTCACTATGGTAAGTAGATAAGGGCTCTTTCATACCTGCAGAGAAATACCACATGGTTAGTCCAGGAGTGGCAAACCGCACTGCAGGTAACTACATTTGCATATGGCTATGTAGTGTGGCTGCAGTGTGATTCTTTCAACAACAACGGTATGACCAAATGCAACTTGTTGCTTTCGGAAACTGTGCCAGGTTGCACCCCAGTTTCCGTCATGTGAAAAAAATTATTCCTGTTTCCTAAGAAATTCCTAATATTGCAAACGACCCAGTCTGGAAAAGGTGTCAATTGTTTGCAAAACACAGATGTGTAAAATGTATATTACCTTGTACATGTCAGCTGCCATGTGCTGTTCCAAGGCAGCAATATTTGGTGACCATAGTAAATCTGCTCTCTTCAGCACATTTAATTGCCAAGTATCAATTTATAGATACACCTATTTTTTGGCATATGAAGCCCTATTCAATAAAAAAATGTCCAGGTATAAATTTTAGGCAAGCAGGAGAGATCTGTCCTTGCTACGTCATGTAAGCAGAAGCAACAGGGTATATATTCGTCCTAGTGTAGCCACTTCTGTGTAGCATAATGTGTTTGCAAGTGTAATTACGAAATTTGATGAGATAATATATCGTCACCCTGTACTATTTAGTTCATTTATATGTGGATCGAAGGGATTACTAATCTGCATATGAAATTTATGAGTTTATGTAACATATAAGAAAAGTGTTTCTACTTAACCCTAATCAGCAGACATTAACCCATTTTCCCATTTCATAATAATTTTTGTTTTCTTTTATCTCTGTTTTTTTACCATTAATATTGAAACATTTTTCATGTTCTTTCGCTTTTGTTTTTTTTTCATGTGAAACTGCAAATATTTACATTTTTTAAATTAAGTTTGTGTTGTTGAGATAACATTGTCTTTTTATACCAACAATGTAATTTTAGTGTTGTAAATTTGACAAACTATATTATTTAAATGTGCACTTTTTTAGCTAAAGCAACACTACTTATTTTGAAACTAACACTAGGGAAACACTTTTTTTTTTATCTTTTTTTATGTGTTTTTGTTTGATGGCTTAAAAATAAAATAATTTTTCCAAGAAACTTTGAATATTCAGAAAAAGTTTGTCTATGTTGTACGTTGTTAGCTTCAGTTATGGCAACATTTTTGCTAAATAAGCCTATAGCAGAAATGTAAAATATGCTCTGGTCAATTATAGGCGCAAGAACTGAAGTGGTTAAAGAACTGTATGGACTCACTGTCTGACTGCCTTCACCTTGTGCAGATAGGTACACTTTAGCAAAACATAGAAAAGATAAATGTAAATACTGTGAAGTTATGGGGATTAGCACATCACAGGACACTGTAGAACTTCAGTGAAGTCCCTTTATTTTGACCAAAAACTAAAACGGCTTTAAATAAAGAAAAACAAAACAGATTAGTTTAGCAATAGGTAGTGATTAAAAAGTCCTGCCGCCCAAGTGACTACACCAGGAGGGCACCTGATACACCTAGGTAGCAAAGGATTGCAGTGTCCTGCATTCATGATGAAAATGATGGTAAATGATTGGGGAAAGATATATTATGTAGAAAACAAAGGATGTCTGGGGAAAAGGATAGTTTCTAGACCTTGTATAATGTAGTGTGATGTAACTTGAGGGTACATGCCCCAACTCCATACTTGTTTGTCCTGGCACCACTTACGTCTTTCACCTGCTTAAGTAGAGCCTTCAACACTGCTGCCTAACTGATTTTGTCACACAAAAACATTGTTTCCATCTTATAACATATAGACTAAATAAATGCAACCTGTATGATATACAGTGGCTTCAGAAAGTAATCAGACCCCCCTCACAGTTTTCAATTTTTGTTATGTTGCACCCACATGCTACAATCATTTCAATTATTTTTTTCTCATTATTCTACACTCAGTACCCCATAATGACCAAGTGAACAATTTAGTAAATGTAATAAAAAGACAAAACAGAAATATTACATTTAAATGTGTTGCAACAACACATTGCTGCTGAGATGTTTCTGTACCTTTGTTGGAATCCGCCTGTGATACATTAAATTGATTGTACATGATTTTTTAAGACAGGCAAGATTGTTGCAAAGTACAGAAATTCTGTTGCACTGAATGTCCCAAGAGCACAGTGGCCTCTGAGAAGGAAAATGACTTTATCATAGACTCCATCGTTTGTAGTCTCCATTTTGTAGAACAATCTATGAGAAATATATCAAGAAATCTGACTGCATTGTGGGGGATGGACATCCTGAACATTTAGTTGAGTTCCTTTTTGTGAATCTTAAGCTGCGTACACACTGCCAATTTTTGTCGTTGGAAAGGATCTTTCACGATCCTTTCCAACAACAAGGGAGTGCACGATGCATGAACGGTGCTGTACATACAGCACCGTTCATGCTCTATGGAGAGGGGAGGGGGAGAGCGACGGAGCAGCACCCTGCTGCGCGCTCTCCCCTTCACTTTCATTACGATCGGCTGTCGTCCATCGTCCGTGGATCCGGCAGGTCGGTCGTCCGGACGATGGACGACACCGACTGTACACACGGCAGATTTTCGCCCGATAATTGGCCGATGCCGATTATCGGGCGATAAAAATCTGACGTGTGTACGTAGCTTAAGGTGTTAATAAGAACAAAGGGAATGGTCACCTGGGTAGGAGAGAAGAGTTTTCTAGGATATCAGGCCATAAAATAATTAGGGCTATCAATCACTCAGGATTCCTGAAGAGTCACTAGTCACTTCAAACCTTTTAATTACTTTCTGTAGCACCTACTTTACCCTGTATAAATAACACCATCTTTTCTGAATAAATCACTACAGCAACTCTATAGATCAGTTGGTGTCTATGTCTGTTCTCTTATGATCGAAATATTAACCTAACAGCTGATGTTTCTTTAAGAAATAGATACATTTTTCCTTGGCATTTGGTGCCGAAATTTCTGGGATGGACAGATGACTATTGGACCATCGCCTCAGTAACTGCATTGGAGCAATCAGAACATGCCCCAGCCGGCAGGTAAGCCTATTTAGCTTACTGGGGTTTTTCTATTGCTACATATTGCTAAGTTACAATTTCTAGTCTGGTGAGTCACAAGGTCCATCACTCGAACCTCTGTTAGCTGTTAGGAGATGTGTACATGTGTGTATTGTGTACCTGTATGTGAAATCAGTCTAAATGTTCTTAATGCATTCCTCTTAACTAACCTGGTTGCCAAGAGTGAATTTGGGTCAATCATCACAACTGTGGTTGTCTCGGACAAGCAGTAAAGTGACCTATAGTTGCCTTTTGGTAAACAGTCCTGGCGTCCAAGAAGCAGTGAGCACTACAGCCAAATGTTAGACTAGTATCAGATTTGTAACCTGTTATACACAAACACCTTTAGTACAATAGCCTATATGAATATGATATTGTGTTTGGTGATATTCTGTACATTAGTATAATAAGAAGGATTTCATCTGCTCTATTGATTTGTGAAAACATTGGTGGTGAGGTGCAGGTCTGTGGATGTGTGCATGTGTAACTGTTTTCTAGAGTGTAACTGTGTGATTAGCATATGCTATCAGAGAGAGAGAAATTGCTGTAAAAGCATTTGGTAAGTCCACACACATACAGGGTTCTGTGTGAATACAGACAGGGTTCTGTGTTGTTGGCCCAGGGAGCCAAACTGGTATGTCTGGGGCAAATCATTGGAGTCAGGGACTCAGGGAATTATCGATTCAGATTTGAGCCTAGTAAGAAAATCTATGCAAAAGGCTGTCTCCGGTAGGCAGATTAGATACAGCAATATATGAAATATGCTAATATCTGGCTAAGTGAGAGTTTGAACAGAAGAGGCTGGTGCACCTCCTCCCACCAAGATGTAATGTAGGCAAAAGCTGTCCCTTAAAGAGGCTCACAATCTAATGTCCCTACCTTAGTCATATGTCTTTAATACACTCCAAGGTCAATTTTTGGGGGAAGCAAATCAACCTAACTTCATGCTTTTGGAATGTGGGAGGAAACGGGAGTACCCAAAGGAAACCCATGCAAACATGAAGAGAACATGCAAACTCAATGCAGATAGTGTCCTGGCTGGGATTCAAATCTGGGACCTAGAGCTGCAAAGGCCAAAGTGCTAACTTCTGAGCCACCATGCTGCCCCTTCACTGTGCACAGCCTCAGAGTGTGTGCTGGGGATGCCGATAAAATACATTTCAGGCTGCATGAGTGTTTGATACTGCAATGACTCACAGCGTGGGATGGCCAGACAAATAAGCATCTTCTAACAAATAGTTTCTAGCCAATTTTAGGAATCTGGTATAGTATAGGGCCAGTCAATGCTCCATGTCAGCACAAATGGGTTACTCCCCATTTCCTCTTCTACTCTAAGGACCATAACTCAATAAATTCAAGGTGGTCCATATTTTCCAGAATTAGTCCTGGGAATAGAGAAGGGTGGGTCTTTCCATGCTTACATGGAACATGCCAGTAGGTAAGTATTCAATTTCCCATTTTCTGACAGTCCCATGTGAACACAAATGGAAAATAACTAAGTCAAAAAAATGGTGGGATGTTCAAAAGAAACATGTAGGACACTGTAGACTTCCTCACCAAACTGAATGTAGTTAAAGCTGCTGGTTCCACACACTTAAGTAATAGGGCACTTTGAGACAAGTCAGATAAGATAATATCATCTGCCCTGTATGATTTTCTAACTCACCCACCCTCACACTGCTACTGTGGCTGGACATAGTTGTCCAGAGGGCTATAGTCAGGCCTACTGATGCTGCTGAATGTGGTACAAAGAGGAATGAGGACCAATGCAGTAGGAAACAGATGCCTGCTGGCAAGATTAGGCATCGGTATGCACCTTACAGAGAAAGGCTATCCAGAGGTGGTCACCTAAACTTTGTTCATAATAGCGCAGTTTTGTCTCACTTTTAGAAGGCTTGAAAAGTTTCTCACGTTTGCTGCAACAGTGAGGGTTCAAGTGTGGCTTTACAGCAGTCATCTTTCTGATTTCAACAATATGTTTGTCACAGGGTAGCACTTTACAGTCGTGTTCAGCATATGCACAAAGCAGAGAATGTAAGTGAATTTGTGAAAGAGCAGTGTAGACCGGAAATTGGTCCCATTGTCAAAAACTACATTGCCGATTCGGAGGTAACAGGGGAAGAGCAACTGTGCAATTTGTTTATACATGATGGAAAGCAATTGCCTGCAGGGTGACTACTGTCACCCAGACTGACTAGACAGAGGATTGTAGTGCCTGAGCATACATATGCTGTGTTGAGGAGTGGAACAGTTTTGTCATTTTAACATAAGTGGGGAATGGTACTCTTTGTTAAGAGAAAGGAAAAGAATCAGATTCAAAAAAGCAGTCATCCTGGAGCTCCTCCTCCTGACCATTCTTCTGGGTAAATAGCAGATTCCAATGTGCAAACATACCGGTAGCATGTATCAGTGCCTCAAAAGACATTCACCCGATGGGCCATAAAGGTCGTACTGTCCCCACCCATGGCCACTTGGCCACTCCAGGTTTTTGACATTGCATGGACCTGGCTACACAGTGAAAAGAGTATTCTTGGGCACATTAGATTATTAATTTCATAAGAACAGGTTTTATGTTCACATAGACAAAACCAGGCATGTCTGGGACTTTTGGTTCACCAGAACAGGCTTAATATGGTTTTCAGGCCTAAGGCCTAGAAGACTAGTTCTTGGTTTCAAAATGCTCACCATAAAGATCCAGCTACAAATCAGCCAACTACTACTTTATACAGAATGGTATATTGGGGATATAAAGCTTAATAAATGGGTTTCAGAATACAGCTCAGAGTTCAATAGGAGGACACTCTACCAGCCTTATTTAAGTTTTATGACACCTGGAGACACAAAACTCCAACTTTTACAATGAGTGTTGTAAACTAGAGGGTCTGGTAGGATACTGGTTGTCAGATCAAGAAAGATCTGATAAGGGGAAATTTATGACCCTGGTCTGTTAAGAGACAATTTTCAAACAAAGACATTTTAAAAGAAGACAATTTTATTTTTAAAGGGGAGATCAGGAATTAAAGTTAACCCCAATATCACAGAATCTACTAATACCTTGGATGGCATCTTGATGGACTATCCTAACAGGTCATGCTGAGGTGTATCTAGCGCTCTTTGAGGACAGTATCTTACTTTTCACAGGCAACCTGCGAGTAAATATTCCTTTCGGGACTTAAAATAACTATTTTGAAAAGAAGGGTGTTGTTCCTCACCAGTGCTTAAAACCCCACTAGTACACTAGTCTAATATCAGTTATTTAGGGCTTTACGATTGGTAAACACCATGGTTTGAATCAACCCGATGTGTTGAAAATAATGTATGCTAAAAAATTTTCATCAAAGTTCTGGTGCAAACTGTGTGTTGGACCTAGATTTACATCTTACTACAAACACTCATCAAGCTTTCTAGGTCCTCTATAACAACTAGAGGATATATATATGTTTCTGACTGCATCTAATGATCCATAAAGGGTGAACGATGTTCCGGTGGATAGTTTGGTCATCAAAATTACTTTGGGGATATAATCTTATGTTTTTTGCAACATGTTTTTTGATCATCTGCCAAGCCATTATTTGGGGGGACTCCTTGGATGAATGCAACTCACTTTCGCAGCTAAGTATTTTTGTTATACCTAACTCTTTGTTACCGCATTGTTTTATCTATCTGTCTTTATTATTAAATAGTATATTCTTTACATTTCACTTGCAGGTCTCTGTGTTATCTCTCTTTGTACACTTCAAATTTATCCCATAAATATTTTATATAAAGTGTTATAAATTATATCCTTGACATAACACTTGGTACCAAGAGTGTGGTTTCATGTGTGCAAACTAGAGATATTGATGATTAGATTGATAGTGGGAGAATTTTGATTGTGTTTGTGCTGATTTTTATTTTGGTTTTTGTATTGTAAATCATAATGCAATCAGAATAAAATGCAGAAGTTGTTTAGCTGGGGTAAAAGAAAGTTGCAAGATGATCAGGGTGAGAGTCCACTCCCAAGTTGGATGTCCCCATCTGGACAGTGGAACCCAATTGCTCGCCAGTGTAATAAATATGCTGCACCGATCCGATTGGCAAAAAGGAGCAGAAGGCCGCTGCACAGGTGAGATGGCTGTGTTTTTTAGGTGCTCCAAGATGAGACAAAGAAAAAAGAGGTATTGGAATTTGAACTGCAGGTTGTTCTAGAGCAATTATCTCTAATGAGAATGTGTTTGCGTGATACTGATACGCAGAGAGAAAAAGTTGTTTCACAGTTTTCAAAGTATGTAGTTAATGCTGTAAAGAGAAAACAGTGTCGTAAGAAACGGCCTCCTACAAGAGGGGCTAAGTTGCATGTTAGAGCATTGATTTCAAGAGGAAAATGGGAGGAGGGTGAACATTGGTCAGGGTCTTCCGAGTCAGATGAAGAAATTGAGATTGAAAAGACAGAGGAATTTGTGAGACCAATAGTGACAACTAGTCAGAGACGTGAAGTGAGGGAGAGATTTGGTGGAATGACTGGAAATAATCGCGTTACAGACATGAGACCACCACAGGGACCGTCTGCAGAACAGAATATTACAGAGGAGACTCATTCATATACTGCAGGGGAGCTGACTGAGCTAGGACAGAAATAGAGACAGATACCTGGAGAAGGAATTTTGACTTGGTTATTGCAAATTTGGGATCAGGGTGGAGACGGTGTGATGCTGACTAATACTGAAGCAATTGGACTGGGAAGTGTATCCTTTGACCCCAGAGTCCATCTTCGAAAGCCCAGGGCACGCATTACTGATCGCCCTTTTAGTTTGTTCCATTTGATTAGAGACTCTGTGGCCCAAGTATATTAGACTCCAATAGAACTGATGGATGTATCTTTTTGGCATACATTGGGTGAGGGGATTCAGAAAGTATGAGCAGCTGGGTGTATAACACGATTGGTTAGGGATCCCCTTCCTATAGATGGACGTAATGGGGTATCTACCACCCGGTTGGGGTCAGACATGTCCCGATTTACTCCTTTATTGAGACAGAAAATCCATAGGACAGCGCCACAACATTTACGCCCTGCACTATTCACAGTATTAAGTGTTTTGGATGGGAGGCAGGGGAATGTGCATGAAGCAACAGCAATAATAGGTCAGGTGAGGAGATTGAAAAAGGACCAGTAACAGGACATAAGCAAAGACCAATACAAAGGACAGAAAAGGGAGATTTCATAAAGAGGTTTAAAATGACCTGAAAACAGTTGATCTGCTTAACAGTGGTGTTCCCAAAGCAGACATTGATGGGATCTCTACTACTGATCTATTCAAGCGCTGGAAACATCCGAAGGATAGAGGGAAGTTACAGCCAGCCAGACTCAAGAAGGTGTCTTCGAGTAATGTAGAAAAAATAACCCCTATTTAATCTACAGCGCTGCGTAAAATGTTGGCGCTATATAAATCCTGAATAATAATAATAACAACCCCTCCTTCTACACCTCCCCACAGCTTTATATGATTATGTTACAACACATATACCCTCCAAGAGAAAAAAAGAGTGGGGGTTCCACAGTCTATATGTCATTGACTAAAAAATAAATCCCCTGCTCCACTGATCAGAACTTGAAGTTTGGGGACAGACACTACATGGGTGACAGTGGAAGGTTTGGAAGCCAGAATTCATGGGCTTCTGAGGTTCACTGCAGACTACAAATAGGCAATGATCCTGTCTTTGATGCCAACATATTTGCATCTGAAATGCAAAACAACATAACAGAAATGGATATCTTACAGGGCCAGACTATCTATACAATGACAGGGATGTATGTGTTTGGCACTTCAGTCTGTTATTTCTCAGTGTTTGCAGTCAAACCCATTGTGAGGGGGTCATGCTAAATTGACATCAGTGTACATTGTACCCCTGAAGCACCCAGGTTTTTTTAAGCAATATTGGGTTACATAATAAAATTACAGAGACTATCCAGGCCCTGATGAAAGACATTTTTGGGGGTCCGTTGTGGGGCGTTCAGACCATCAGTCAGTCCTTTTTTTGCTCCTGTTTTTCCAGTAAATAAACTTGATGGATACTACAAAATGACCACTGACTATCAAGGGTTTAAAAAAAAAAATGGTCCATCTGCTGGCTGCTGCTGATTTGTATATGGTGACACTTGTAGAGACTGTTGCTCAGACAGTAAGGAGTGGCATATGGTGCTTGATTTATCAAACGTTTTCCTTCCAAAGACCATTGATGGAGAGTCTCAGGATCAATTTGTGTTTACCTGGGATGGAAGACATCATGCCACAATTGGATTATTACAAGGTTACCCACACGGCCCAATGATTTGTCATGGATTGGTTGCTAAAGATCTAGAAAAGCTTCCACCGATATGTTAAAGTGGTGGTATTTCTGCTCAGGAATCAACCATTTTGAATCAACAATTAACAGGACTGGTGACTGCACTTGTTGAACTGGAAGCACCTGTGATTATGATTGATGGGAAACTTTGTCAAGAGGCTTCAGATTGGGAGCATTTGACAGCTGATGAATAAATATTTGTGTGATACACTGATGGTTGAGCTATGGACAAATTTGGACTACTACTGCTTTTCAACCCAACAGAGACAATGTTTTATCAGATTGGGAGGGAGGGTTTAGCTAATATGCTGAATTACATGCAGTGGACATGAAGATTGAAGATACCGCAAGTTCATCTGGACTTAATTAAAGTTATAATGGCCTGCTGAATCAAAAAAAGAGCTGACTCCCACAAATACATAGATAGATTGGGTGTGGGTTGTGTCACAAGCCTAATTTTTGTTAAACCAGTGGGTGGTGGGGGGTAGTACACCATTCCTTCACATGTTAGGTCAGGGACAACAAAGTATTTTCTGAATTAGTTTTTATTGTTAAAAAGTGAACTCGGTTACAGGACAAGATAGACATTTTTGGGGGTCCGTTGTGGGAGAAAAACTGAGTCTGTATAAACTGGACTACTGTATTCTTTCAGGCCTACATAAAAAAGATAATGCGACTATGACCCATTGCCTGACCGATATGACAGTGACTTGACCCAAGACATTTTTCAATAATGGTATGTGACTATTTGCATGGATATGGATAATATCCAGTATAGCAAATAGAGGAAGGGAAAATAAGAAGAAAGAAGTAAAAGCTAATACTAATGTAAAACTCAGATGTTGATGTTAATCCTGTTTATTTTCCTTCCCCAAGACTGATTCCCATCTTGGTGGCTCTAATTGGTATCACTATGACCTGGAATGGATTCTGATTATCAACGTCTTATACAGGACACTCTTGGAAATAAATTATTGTATATGCATCACCGTTATGTCCAACTGATGAATAAGACGGACTGCTGGATATGTACTCATAGTCCATTGTCATCTAGAACTATGCCATATATTGTCATTCTAGTACCACCGGAGGAACTTTTAAACAGGACATGGATTGTTTATGGGGACCTGACTTTGAGAACGTTATATTATACAAAAACAGGAATCAAATATACTCCGATGGAAGAGGAAAAGAGTGACTGAAATCTAAAGTGGGCAAATTGCTAATTCTGGTTAAATCCAGTCATTTGATTCTTAAGATTTGGGGGTTAGAGTGAAGCTATATTACATGTTTTATGGTATATAGTAATTTTTATGCTAATTATATATGTGTTGGTTTGTTTTGCCGTTTTATAACTAAGTGTACTGATTCAACGGTGGAAGCTCTGCCTTTGCGTACTGTTGGTGTTTCATTATGATGTTGGTGAGCCAGGGAGTGGTGTGTTGAGTTAGCACAATTTTATTTAATATCTATTATGTCTCACCAACAATAATGCTTTACCAGTATATACTGGTATATGTATACCATAAATTAGGTCATCCTAAAGGAATGCAGCACATCCTTAAACTGCCATCCTTATAAGGTAAAATGCTGGTTAAAGGACGATCAATGGTCAAGCACTGGCCATTGTCTCAGTTTCCTGGATAGTTTAAAACACAGTGCCACACCTAATTAAGTAGTCTTGACCAGAACTAAATGCATGCAACATGTTTTTTGATCATCTGCCAAGCCATTAATTTGATATTTACATATAATAATTAATATTTACATAAACTGTTATAAATTATATTCGTGACATAGCAATACCGAGTATAATTTATATTTAAAATATATATTGTTTACCTTGCATACCAGCATGAACATGTATGGCACAAACAATTCTGTAATTCTGTCTTAAACTATCTCTTTTCTATTTAGTTATTTTCTGCAATGGTGCATGGTTTCTTCAGTACCCAGTAACATGTTATACCCAAATATGGATCTGAGTAAAAATACTAGAATAACAATGAGGCAGCTTTAAAACCTTTGTCAAATATTTGCCAAGTGACATGTAGCAGCCACTCTACAAAAAAGGAGTGTATATTTAGATCCCCTGAAAGTTAGAATTTTAACAACCACTAGAAATCAAGATACTGGATACAGGAAAAGAAACTAGTATATGCTTTCAATTTATAAGAATATACATAAGAAGAAGTTCTAGCTAAGGTGCAATATGACTCACCCAACAAGAGAGAGAGCAGAGAGGGAGAAAGCAGCCTCTGTATTCCTTTGTCACGACTTCTGGTTCTGTGCTACCACAAGCCAGCAACTATGGCATCCCTTGCTGATGTAAGTGGGCGGAGACAATTAACTGAGCAAGGGCTCCGCGACCGACTCATGTAGCCATGGCAATTTACTGGTAGATCATGATCGACGTGTTGGGCACCCCTGGTCTAGTGCTAGGCTGAAGAGTAAGGGCAATAAAAAGTATCCCTGATCAGTGCTTTATGCTATGGTAATAGGGTCAGAAAGGTGAACAATAACTTAAAGCACCATGGCAGGATTAGTAGAAAAAAGGTCTAAATTCACTGTGTTTTAAAATCAAGAATGTGGTTGAAAAAGTCAACCAGGAAGGGAGTGAGATGAGGTTCCAAAGGTTTAAAAAAACCCTCTTTTTAAAAAAACCATATGGACCAGGCATTTTCGCAGTTAGTAGGGAATGAATGCCCCTTCCTGTGGAGACACTGTTTAGTTGAATTGTCTTCATCCAGAAAGAAAGTAACAGCAGTCAGGTCAGGATTAATCGCTGAGTATAGGATGGTAAAATAGGATTCTAACAGGATTACTTTTTTTTTCTATGTATCTTTCCACCCATATGGGGGACAGTTAAAGTAGAAATGGATCTCTTAGGCCCGCAATAGTTAGCCAAATGGGCCAGAAGCCCTTGTTACTCCAAGGGAAAATTTTAGTTTAAAGAAACCCTGCTTATGTATTGCATGTGATGAAGATAGGAATCTAGAATGAGAGAGGCTTGAAGCCTATGTTGTTTGGCGTCAGAAGAGGTAGGTTTGTATTTCCTATAAAGGAGAGACTTTATTGTATTAAGAATTATGTTTTTAAACCTGAGGAGAAGGCCAATATTTGACCACCCATCTCAGCCTTCCCTGGAGCATAGGTGTAATGTTGTTTCGTCCGACTATGGACTGTAAATCTGCAAACTCTAAAGTATGGTCATTTCTCTTACAAAGGGAAAAATATCTATTCCTCTACTACGTAAAAAATTGGTTATTGGTTATTGACCCTCACATTTGCATCATCACACAATTCCTAATCAAGGTTTCTCTTAGACAGTTTTTAGTCCCATAGAGAATAATTACTATTTACTTGTTCCTAGGCAAGATCAGATCTTGCTGAAATGGCTGGTGAGATGGATACCCTGGGACAATATTACTATCCATGGCTATAAAAATCTAGATTTGCTTCATCTTCCAAGCTCATGGGTGGGAAAGCTGCACACTACCTCATATGCACACATCCTTTTCCATGGATCCTTGACTTTATGACTGCTAGAACACCTATTTTTTCACATAAAGTAAAAACCAGTACCCAAATCTAGTCATCGCAAAAGATATTGAACCTAAAATAAACTAACAGTACTTATAGATGATATCCTGCTATTCATCTCAGACTCTGTCACATCTGCACCACTCCCAACTCTATGCACTCATCTTTACTTTGGTCCTGCACACAAAGATCCCTCCCTCTCTCCTTAATTGGTAGGATAGCCCTATTTAAAATGATGATGTTCCCCAGATTACTAAAGTACATCAAATCTATATTTCACAATTTCACCTGGGGTAGGGGGTGTGTGTCCATCAGCCATCAAGATCTGCAACATTCAGTGACAAATGGAATTCTCAACCTACTTTATATAGCCTTATATAATGAAGAAGCCCTCCCATGTATATTTGAAGATTGGAATCATTTCAATCCCTTTTCAATTAAATTACAAATAGACTTTTCCCTATCCTCTTGCCATTTTCCAAAAATATCCCCTACCCTACTGTCAGCTTTGGAATTCAATGGCAGCTTTGGAACTCACTTTGCAGCCAGCAATTGCTCAACGACTACTCCTCTCTTTTTCTTCCCCTATAGGGCAATGGCGAATTTTCACCAGGATTGGCCTCTTGTATACTTTAGCACTGTTCTAACAAAGGTTTTACATCTCTCTGGGCTCTGCGCTGGGGAAAGAGTCCAGAAGGTTAGAAAGAGCAAAACTCAGAAAGGGGTTGCTACTGTTTAGTTTATTTCAGGGCTCTGGACTCTGTAATGGGAAGTAAAGTACTGGGTGGCCTTTTCCATTCTGACCGAGTTTACGCCTAGGTTTTGCTACAGCAGACTAGATAATTAGCACAGGTGTGCTTTCAGGCAGAGAAGTGGAACTGCAGCAGCTAGGCTGCAAAAAAAGCGCCAGAGTAATTACGAAGGCAAAAAGCTGGGTTGTATGGTAAACTGTTGTACTTGATGTATGGACTGTGGAATCCTGTACTGGGGGATTCTGAGGACTGTGCACTCACCTTGTTAAGCTGATGTAAGCTGCCTTTTTTCATGTTGTTTTGACATATTTTGAACAAAGCTTTTTCCTTTTGGAATACAATAAAAGAGATTGGTACCATTAACAAACTTCTTCAGAATAGCATTCGCTGGTTATTGCTATTTCACTGATACCTGCGTTGTGGCTGTGCCTGTCTTTGCTGTAATATCCGGAAACGTAGTTGATTTATCAGTATCCTACTTAGATCTTCTGCTATGCAACAAGTTTTTTGGGTAACTAGCACTTTGGGAAGTACTCACATTTTCCATAAATATGATTATCTATTCAGCTATATGTTTAATTGTTTGTAGCTATTTGACTCTTCATCAACTCATATCCCCTGAAAAAAAAGGAAAGCCACCTGTGAAATGCATTGGAAAATCACTTGTGTTTTTTCTTATGTTCAATTATGATGAAGAATATATCATTCATAAGATTTATCAATATTGTGGAATGGCATGTACAGGATTTTTTAATCAGCTTTATTGAGTTTTTAAGGAAAATAGACAAACATACATAGCAAACATTAAAACGTAAAACACAGAAATCTTATTAACCCGGAACGGCATTGGCTTCATATGAGCATAAAATACATATCTTAGATACAGCATATACTCTGATAAACGTAGCAATAATCTGTCAAAGCCTTCATGAATCCGAATAAAACAAATCAACACAAATATACAAAAATTAACAAAAAAACTTATAGAAGCATGGAACATAAATAATGTTCTAACCGCCTATATCGCTATATACGTGTGTAAACATCTTTTAACAAAAAACAATAATAAAAAGAACAATGCAGCTTAAGGGGGGGGGGGTGTTGGGAAGGGAAGGGGAAAAGAGAATGTACACCACACAAGGTTGGAGAAAGTATGAAATAACCCTCAGTACAAAGATAGTGCCCTAACAAATATACGAGAACATTAAGATAAATACATTTGGAGTCGGGGAGATTCTTTAAACCAATCCCATGTGGACCAAACTATTTTAAATTCTATTCTATTCTGTCATCATCTTCCGCCACCAGCATTTCCATTTGGCTGATTTTTTCAAGTTCAGATACCCAGTCAGCTATAGAAGGAGCAACAGGCTGCCTCCACAATCTCGGGATAGGAACTCTAGCTGCGGTAAGAAAATGCCGTAGGGCACCTCTTTTAATACTTTTAAGCGATCATAGATAAAAGGGCCACGTTAGGGGTATTGGGTACTGTAGAACCGGAGCAGTCATTAAATATCTGAATAATCACATCTCAGAAACGATATATCTTTGAGCATTCCCACCAAATATGAAGCATTGTCCCCCTATGCGACAGGCATCGCCAGCAGCGGTCCAAGTTTGTGGGAGAGATTCTATGCAGATCCACAGGACAACAATACCACCTAGACAAGATTTTATAGTTAACCTCCTGGGCTTTACAAGTCAATGCCAGCTTGTGTGTGAGGGTAAATGATGTTTCCCAGTCGTCTCCAGTCATGAGACCAGCCAAGTCCCTCTCCCAATATCTGGTGTATATAGGGGCTATAGACTCAGGATTTTGTGTGAGTAGCTCATATAGCCTTGAGACAATACGGGGAGGGCGAACAGGTGAGCTAACTAACTGCTTGAATTCCATCAAATTTCTGTGTAGTAAGGATAGATCAGTAAAAGAAGCTATAAAAGACGTTAATTGCTTGTACAAAAGCCAGGATAGCAGCTTACTTCTGTATGAGACATCTAGGGAGGATAAAGGGGGGACCCGCCCATTATGAACTATATCCTTTAGGTGACGGTGTTTGGAGGCAGACCAGGATAAGAATTTGGCAGCCCTCAATGCCGGCGGAAATGCTGGGTTATCGAACAATGGTGTCATGGGCCCCGGTCTCGTAGACAATTTGCCCGATCTAAGGAGAATATCCCAGATACGTAATAAATCCATAGTAAGTGGAGGGGAAGTCACCCGTAATAACGACTGGTCCACCCATGGCAGAGACCGGAGACTCACTGGGGACAAAAGTTCTTCCAGTAGCACCCATTCTTTCGACTCCCGTCTGTGAAACCAATCTGTCAGGCGCACTAAGACCAATGCCCTATAGTAGGAAACAATATCAGGGGCCCCCACTCCTCTACATTTGGGTTTAGCCAATATGCCGAATGCCAATTTGGGGCGCTTCTTATTCCATAGGAATTTTAAAAACAACCTATGTATTTTATGCACATTTGCAGTTGGTAAAAATATGGGAACCGTTTGGAATATATATAACAATCTGGGGACAATATCTATTTTTAGAGTGTTTATGCGAGCGAACCAGGAAAGAGGCAGGGAGTCATATTTCTGAAGGTCAGATTGGATTTTACTATATGCATGGGAATAATTAAGTGAGAACAAAGCAGAAGGGTCCGATGTAATCATTATACCCAAATACTTAATGGCCGTAGGACAAATCCGAAAGGACATAATATTGTGTATAGTGGACATTTGGGTCGAGTTTAAGGTAACATTTAGAAATTCGGATTAGGAGTAGTTTACCTTAAAATTGCTGAGTGATCCGAATTCATCGAATTCCTTCAGTACTGAAGGTATCGTGACATGAGGGGATGTTATATATAGCAAAAGATAATCTGCATATAAGGAGAGTATATAATGGGTATCCCCCATCTTGATCCCTTTAACATCCGGATTGCGACGCAAGGCTACAGCCAATTGTTCCATAACTAGGGCGTAAAGTAATGGGGAAAGAGGACACCCCTGTCTCGTACCGTTCTTGATTTGAAAAGAATCAGAAAGGGTGCCGTTAATCCGCACCCGGGCCCTGGGTGAGGAATACAATGCAGCAATTCTAGAGACCATATTGGGGCCCAGGCCTACCTGACCTAGCACTGAATACATAAATTCCCAACAAACCCTATCAAAGGCCTTTTCAGCGTCTATGGACAGTAGGCACATAGGAGTACCTGTAGACTTAGCAGCAAATTGGGTCAGCAGGATAGTCTTAATAGTATTGTCCCTAGCTTCCCTTCCATAGATAAACCCAGTTTGATCCAGATGAATCAATGAGGGCATATAAGGAGATAACCTATTGGCAATCAATTTAGAAAAAATTTTTGCATCAACCTAAATCAATGATATGGGTCTGTAATTAGAGCAAACCGTATGGTCTTTGCCAGGCTTAGGAAGGACCGTAATATGAGCTTCCAAACTCTGTGGAGGAAATGGCGTATCGACGGAGATGGAAGAAAACACCTTGGTCATAAAAGGAACAAGGGCATGGAGTTTATGCTTTTCCCAGTCGGTGTAGCACGTAAAGCGGCAGAGACCTCCTCCTCGGAAAACGGGGTCTCCAGTTGCAATATCGCCTCAGAATCTAACGTCGGAAGGGCTGTTTTGGTTATATATTCTTGTAGAGAGGATGGACTTGCATAGGCAGGACGGATTTGATAGAGATCGGCATAATAGTTATGAAAAGTCTGCAAGATCTCCTTAGGGATGGATGTCAAGCCGCCTTTAGCAGTCCGGATAGACGGAATATAGGTAGTGGAAGTGCGAGGGTGTAAGCCCCGTGCTAACAATCGGCCACGTTTATCCCCATACTGGTAAATTAGTTTGCGGAAGCGGTCCCGATGGCGTTGGTATGTTAGCTCGTACAGCTTCAAAAGGTGAGTCCTAGCAGCAGTCAGTTCTAAAAATACAGGTGGGGCCATGTTTTGTTTATGTAGGCGTTCCAAGGAGCCAATTTTATCACTAGTAAGTGTAATATCCTGCAATCTGATCCTTTTAAGCCAGGTTCCTTGTTGAATTAGGACCCCTCGAACCACCGCCTTCATAGCCTCCCATTGTAAAGGTAGGGGAGTGGGGTCCGAAACGTGGTCCCCTAAAAAAATTGGTAATTGCTTCTAAAACGGCCTTTGATTGCTTCCAAAAGGGCCTTTGCACAAATAGAGTCTTTAAACAGGGAATCATTACACCTCCATGTCCATTCTCTAGGGCCCTTTAGAGGAATCTGGAGCGAGAGGGATACTGAGGAATGATCGGACCAGGGACAAGATTCAATAGAAGTAACAGGGTTCCAATCAAGTACAGAGTGGCTCGCCAAAATATAATCTATACGGGAGTACATATTGTGTGGGTTGGAGTAAAAGGTATAATCTTTGGTGGTCGGATGCAGAGTACCCCACATATCTGCTAGTCTAAGATCGTGTAGTCTAGAATGAAGGGAGTTCAATTTGGAATAGGGTATCGGAGTTTTTCCATTGGAGGTATCAATCCGGGGATCTCGGACACAGTTCAGGTCGCCACCCACTATGATAGATCCCTCGGCGAACCCCTTCAGAGTCGCCAAGTACTGCGTAAGAGCCACAGTGGGTTGATGATTAGGGGCATAAAAAGAGGCCAGTGTAAATTTCTTATCCCAAAGAGAAGTTTTAAGGATCAGAAATCTGCCCTGTGGATCAGAGAGGGAGTCAAGTATCTGGACAGGTAACGTTTTGTGTAAAGCTATAGAGACCCCCTTAGTTCTAGACTCAGGATTGGAGCTGTGATGCCAAACAGTGTAATAACGATTGTGGAGAGAGGGAATTCTAGTGGATTGAAAATGAGTCTCCTGCAAAAGTAAAATGGTCACTCTCGCTTTATGTTGAGCATATAGCACTTGAGAGCGCTTGTTCGGGCTATTCAAACCCTTAACATTGAGCGTGCGGATTCTCAGGACTTGTGTTGTTTCTTTTATTGAGGACATCAAGGAAAGCGGGCCAGGGAAGGGGCACCAGACGGGCGAAGCGGGCTAAACCTCGACCGTGGGGTGAAAAACTAGAGCGGGATCCCAAAGATCCCAAATCACCGCCTGGTAAGGCAGTGGGCCGATGTGGGGTAAGTGTCTGTGAGCAGCTGGGGGAGGCAAACACACAAGCAACAAAGATACCATCTGGTCCCACCTGGGGGAACCCACAAAACCAAGAACAACATAAAGAATAGGCGATCCCTGTGCATTCCCCCAGAGTACTAAACAGTCCCATAATCAGGATAACTAATGTGTAGAGCATATATCAAAAGACATCAACATAAGATAAGCAGTTTACTAAATTCCTGCCAAAATAGTCTGAGGAAACAGGGAGACAACATCCCAGGTCCCGTGATAGGGCCAACTAGGGAGGCAAGAGCCGTATAGCTTGTGCGCCCCGCAGTGGGCCCTAGACATAATTACCCACAGGATCTAGACGGCATGCCAGAATAGCAATCCACTATCAGCAGAATCTGCAGCAATAAACACTAGAGAAATAACGCTCAACATAGCTACCAGTACATGGAAAGTCCCACCGTGGAGGAGAAACATCTTGGACAGGGTCAGATGTAGTCCGATGATGCTTGGCAGCACAGGCAAGGCTCCATTCAGAAGCGGATTGTTCTCTCGGATAGGCACGGTGGGTGGTAAGACAAGTTGAGGTCAGAAGTGTTCTGGTGGTGTTTAGTAGCCCAAGAAACACAGAAAAAACTAGGATGGCAGATAGAAATTCCAGGAACAATGTTGAAGGCAACCTGGGATCCGAAAAAAAAAAAAGGGTTGTATGGTAGCCTAAAAAACACAAAAAGAAAAATGTATGATGGCAGGTAGAAATTCCAAGGACAGTGCTAGAGGGGTCCCGAGATCCAATAAAAATTGTTGGCGAAGTTGATTCAACTGGCTAGGTCGTGGAAGGAGGAGGAGGCGAAGAATGACCTGTGGAGGTGCTTAGAGAACTGTCAGGCGGAAGTCGTGGAGGAACTTGTGATGGCGCTGGTTTGTTGGTGAGAAGTGAAGCCGCTGTAGGCCATTCAGGTAATAGGATATCAGGAAGATGCAGATCTCCTACAATATGAGGCAGGTCAGATGGCTCACGAAGAACAAGAGTTCTACCTCCCGATCGGATAATGAGATGAAAGGGAAACCCCCATCCATATGGGATGTTCCGTTCACGAAGAGCTGTTAAAAGCGGTTTAGGAGCCCTGCGAAGATCCAGAGTGTGTTTAGAGAGGTCAGGCAGCAATTGTATCTGTGCCCCAGGGTATTCAATATTGGTGGATTCTCCAGCTTTTTTCATGATATCTTCCTTGGTTCTAAAAAAATGAATCTGACAGATAACATCTCTAGGGCCTTGCGGATTTGTACTTCGTGGGCCCAGGGTTCTATGTATCCAATCTATCTATATATCAACATCAGATGGGACAGCAAGAAGCTTAGCAAATATAGAGTAGGCCACCGTGAGCAATTCTGAATTCGGTACAGTTTCAGGTAAACCCCGTATGCGTATGGTATTCCGCCTGTTGCGGTTTTCAGCGTCATCATGCAACAGATACAACATATTAATTTGGGCCTCGTGGCGTTCCATTATATCCGCGTGTGATACTACTTGTGAAGAAAGGTCAGCACATCGGGTTTGTAGAGCTGTGGTAGCGCTGGTAACTTGTTGGACGGACTTGCGCAAGGCATTAAACTCTGCATTGCAGCTCGCTTCCAAAGGCCCTATACAGTCCTCTAAGTCCTGCCTGGTAGGTAAGGCACGGAGATGGGTCCCACTCAAGTCCCACTCCTCCTCGATATCCAAATTTGCTCGGCTTTGGCCTAAGGATGTTGCTGGAGAATGTGACATACAGGGGCTGAGGGTGGGGGATTCAGGTCGTACCTCCAATGGTGGGATGCTAGAGTCATCCGACCCCTGTGCAGCCAGATCCTGCTGTGATTCGGCCCCCTGTTGTGTGCTCCGCGCCGATGGTGCCTGCCCATCGGGTGTCTTCAAAAATCGAGCCCCCGGCTTTGGGGCCTTGTCGCGTTCCCCGCGGCTGCCCGCGGGGAAGAAGCTGGAAATGCCTCCGGAGGAGGAATCACCCCCTCCGGAGCGTCCCTTTTGTGCCCTCTTGATCTTGGGACCCATAATATTGAGGATAAAGGCGCTGCAGTGGTGACTCTAGAGAATTCCCCCAGGCGGAACACGGAGCTCGGATCCTGAGCATCCTACTCCGCCATCAGGACACGCCCCCCCTGTACAGGATTTTAGCTATTATATATAATTTACGAAGTTTTAATTTGTATTTTATGTCTGCATTTCCATTGCTGCTAAAATCGCTACTTTGTAACCCCACCTCAGCACAGAGGGAGGTGATTTTGATTTTCTATTTTGATTTGTGGCAGTAATCTTTTGGACTATAAACAGTATATGGGAAACATATATATATATATATATATATATATATATATATATATATATTACATAGTTAACTAATGATATTATTTAAACCTGGGAAAGTATACTACAGCAGTGTTATAGCTGACAAAGTGTTAACAGTGCTGCATCAGGGAGTGTTTTGTGCTGCTTGATCAATCCATTTACAGTTAGTACAGGTACCACATTTACCGGTACTGGCATGGATCCTTCCTGTCTGTATAGTGAGCAAGCATATCTCTGAGAAAATAAGATCTTCTTAAAGTAACAGAGGGATTAGAGGCAAAATAATTTAAAATTGTCATATGACATGAGAGTTAGAACCACTATTTGATATAGCTATTTCTAATTTGTTGTTGATTGGTGAAGGTGATCAGTGATCAGTAGTGGATATAGCCCAGGGTGGGTGTCTGTTCAAAATTTACCTTGAACCCCTCCGGTAGTGATAATTCTTGTTATGTCATGACAAGGATCAGGTATAAGTATTAAGTACAACAATTGTTATCTAGACTGTGATTTAGACCCTTTTAGAAGCAAGTTGCAAAATTCTCATATCCTAAGGAGTTTAAAAATGAAGCTGATGTTCTACATGTAGGGCTTTTGAAAAGGAAAAACACAAAATCAACATTGAGGAAAGCCTACAAAAGAGTAAAATAGCCTAAAATTGGCTGATTCTTTTTTACCTTCCTGATGCAAATCCATACAAATATGTGGACCCAATACGTAAGATTACATTTTATAGAGACTTACTTGTAGGCACCATTCCAACTTAACTGTAACTAATCCCTGTATGGGAAAATCTTTAGGTGTGGGAAGTGTCATCAATGTGGTGGAGGGATCTGATAGGTCAGATCCAATAACACTGCTACCTAATAATGTGGAATTTTAAACAAACTATTTTGTGAACTGTGATACAAATTATATAATTTACCTACGGAGTTGCCCATGCAGAGCATTTTATGTAGGGAAAACATTTTATCATTTACCAAATTTCTGATCTGTCCACTTTATGGTTCCTAGAGGTTTATGGTCCACCTAAAATTGGTAGTTTTGGTCTTGCATTGTGAAACTAAATGGATTTTCTACTTAATGCCAAGCAAATGTCCTGGCCTCAATAAAATTTCTTGTATTTGAATATATTTACTGAAAAAATATAGTTGTTTATTGTTTCTGTATTTATTTAATAATGTTTACATTCTGACTGTGCTTTATCCCTGTTTTAAGTCTAGTTTACGCTTACTATCAATTAGAGTATACATCCACTTTGTTACCACTTTGCCCCCAGATTATTTGCTCAGCAAGCTGCAGCATTATCTGCATCCCTGTAGAATATTCCAGTCTTCTCAGCATCCCCTGCACAGAAACTGGGGCTGTACACAGCTGAAGAGTATTCTGGAGTGGGTGCTGCAGCCTATGAGCAGATTGTTTAATCCTGTCCTGCTAGTGGCTGCTATGCTTTTTAAACCTCTCCAGTTCCAGGTTCAGGTTGCTAAATCTTCTTTGCTTTCCCTGTCTCTCTTCCAGCTAGTTCTCTGTTTGAAATCTCTGGATATGTCTGCTGCCTGCCCTGACCTTGGCCTGTTACCAGACTTTGCCTTGTCTGCCGCTTGTCCTGACCTCAGCCTGTTCAACTGCCTTGCTTTAACTTGCTGTGTTCAAGCCTCATAGCCATTCTTATGCTAAAGTCATCTGATGCCTGTTACCCCATTGTGGGGAGAGCCTTGTGAATGCGACCTGGTAACCTCCTTGCAGCAAAGTAGCCCCCGGGGTCACTGGCCCATCACTCCTTGCGGGGTGCGCCAGTTAAGACCATTGGGTCACTGAGATTAGAGTACTAGATGTGGTTCGTCCTGGACTGCTAGAGATTCATAGTAATTTTGTCCCAATAGATTGGTTTAGGTACCAAAAGCCTATTTAGCCCAAAATTGGACTAACATGAAAAAACAGGAAAGGAAGCAAAAAGCCTTTTTTAGGCACCAAAAGAATTGTTGTATATAAAATCAATGTAATTTTTATGTGAATACAAAATCATTAAAAATTGAAACAATAATCAATATTCATTCAATAAGGTTTACTTTTCCACTCTAATTTTTGGTAGAGAAAGTTACAAACTTGCATATATTTCAAGCATAGCAGGACGGGATCTAACCCTGATGTGTTTCGCCCAGAAGGGCTTCCTCAGGGGATATATAGACCCTGGAATTGCAGTAATAACATATTTACAATCGGATTATAATACATATGTGATATTCAGATTAATAGTATGCGAGATATAGCAATTCTTGCGACATTTAGACCCATAGCATAATTGATAAAAAAAGGAGGGGGGGTTATAAACTTACTCTTGAGTAGTATTGAAATTACGCCAAGTAGTATATTGTGGTTTGATTGGAATACTAATCACTAAAACCGTTTGAATGCTCTGAAGAGGGAAGGGGAAATGTAAGGAACCTATTGCACTGATGATAACTAAAATTGAACATTAAAAGTGGTAGGGAAGTGGTAAAACCTTACTTGGGTGTTTAAGGTGGTATTTGAGTGGTTGCGTTAGACAAAAATTATTATTTTCAGAAGGGTTGGTATTACGGAGATCTAATAAAAAGATGATAGTAGTTACATTAGGGTTTTGTGGCCTATTAAAAAGAAGTGTACATTGATTTCCATAAGTGTGGGTTATTGTACTTACTGTTAACTTATTCGAAGCTGTGATAAATGTGGGTATAGTAGTTGAGATTCCCTATTGTCAGGAAATTCTGTTAAAAAATATATATGAAGTAATATAATTGTGTGTATTAGCAAAACCTTTGATATCTCTATGGGTGTAGTAATAAAAAAAGTCCAGAAGATGGCGTACATTTTCTGTGTGGTTCTGTGATTATCGATGTAGTACCATTGAGAACATCGAGAGCAAAGCAAACAAGGAATATATGTGTATGTGTGTGTGTGTGTGTGTGTGTGTGTGTGTGTATATATATATATATATATATATATATATTACTTGATCCAGCAGTGTATCCGAGAATGTAAAGTTTTTTTTTTTCTTTTTTGTCTCAAGTAAGGGACCTATAGTGAAATTAAGGTAGTAATATTAATATGTAGTAATAGGGTAGTGTAAGAAGGTATATTGATGACTTGAAGACCCTTCTTTGCTTCCTTGTTTTTTTTAGATACTATGCCTCAGGTAATCCCTTTATAGACATCCTGTGTAGACTTAATTCCATTACATAGTTTGGTGTCATCTGCAAACACAGAAATGGTACTTATAATCCCAAACTATATTATTTATAAAGATGTTAAACAGTAAAGGTCCCAACACTGAACCCTGGGGTACACCACTAATAACTGTAGACCATTCAGAGTATGAATCATTAGTTACTACTCTCTGGATGTGATCTTTAAGCCAGTTCTCTATCCATTTACAGATTGAGTTTTCTAAACCTGTACCCCCTAGCTTGCATATTACCCATCTGTGAGGTACGGTGTCAAATGATTTATCAAAGTCCAAGTACACTATATTGACTGCTACTCCACTGTCTACCTGTTTACTTCCTCATAAAAAGAGAATATATTTGACAACTTCTGTCTTTCTTGAATCCATGCTATCACTTATATTATTATTTTCTAGGAGAAACTCCTCCATGTGGTTCTTTATCAAACTCTCCAGGACCTTTCCAACTATGGACGTTAAACTAACCGGTCTGCAGTTACTTGGTAATAACTTTTCTCCCTTTTTGAAGATAGGAACCACACTGGCCTTAGGCCAATCTATTGTACCATGTTATTGAGTCTCTAAATATTAGAAACAATGGCTTTGAAATAACTGAGCTCAATTTTTTGAGGACATGTGGATGTAATCCCTCAGCTCCTGGTGCTTTGTCAGCATTAATTTGGCCAACTGTTTCTCAATCATATCAATTTTGAGCCATTGTGGCTCATTTATGGCAGTGACATTGCTATTAGCAAATTGGACTCAAACTTCCTTTGTGTACACAGAGCTAATAAAAAGTCTTTAATAAATCCACCTTTTATTTATTTCCAGTTTCCAACCCGGAGACATCTTTAAGGGGCCTACATGCTCTGATACTAGAGTTTAGAATTAAAAGTACCATTTCTGTCTTTGCAGATAACACCAAACTATGTAATGGAATTAAATCCATACAGGATGTCTATAATCTACAAGCAGACCTGGATGTACTGTTTAATTGGGCAACTAAGTGGCAAATGACATATAATGTTGAAAAATGTAAAGTTATGCACTTGGGGACTAACAACATGCATGCTTCATACTGTCTAGGGCAGGGTTTTGCAAACTCCGGCCTTTAGGCCAGATACGGTCTAGCCGGTAGTTCGTTCCGGCCGGGCTTTAGGAACTACCAGAGCCGCTGGAGCTCCCGAGCCACCGGAGCTCCGGTGCCGCCTTCTTGCTGTGGCTCCCCTATTTACTGTGGCCAGCGTTGATACTTCCGCCGCCACGGTAAATAGGGAACACTCCCTGAAGGTAAATCCCTCTCCTCCGCAATGCATACGGAGAAGAGGGATTTCACTTCAGAGTCCGGCCTAGTGTGTTCCCGCCCACCCCTGAAATGGCCTAGTGGCCATAAAAGTTTGCCGACCCCTGGTCTAGGGGGAATATAATTGGGGGAGTCAGGAATAGAAAAGGATCTGGGGGTTCTGGTAGATCATAGACTTAATAACAGCATGCAATACCAAGCTGCAATATGTAAAGCTAGCAAATTATTTTCATGTGGTAATAAAGGAATAGACTGCAGAGATGGAGACATAATCATGCCCCTGTACAAAGCATTGGTCAGACCACATCTGACAGTCCAGTTTTGGGCACCAGTTCACAAAAAGAATATTGTGGAATTGGAGAGAGTGTGGAGAAGGACAACTAAACTAATAAAAGGAATTGAGGAACTCAGCTATGAGGAGAGTTTGGCTGAACTGAATCTATTCTCCCTTGAGAAGAGACATTTAAGGGGGATAAATGGTCCATACAGAGAAGTCTCTTCCCAACTATTCACTTTAGGATTGTTACAAAGGACAAGAGGGCACTCTTTGGGTCTGGAGAAAAAGAAGTTTAGGCTCTGGATAAGGAAGGCATTCTTTACTGTAAAGTATGTGAAAATGTGGAGTCAGCTCCCTCAGGAGTAGTTTTACCAAGTTCTAAATATTAATTTAGGAAAAAGCTGGATGCTTTTCCTGAAGGACATAATTTAACTGGGTATTAAAGATTTAAAGTAAAAAAACAGACAAACATTTCTGCTTTTTACATCCTTTTTTATATTCTTTATAGTTTTCAAATGATGAAGGTGATCCTTCATTTTTATATTTTAGAATGCCCTTTTCTTAATCTTTTTTATTTTTAGCTGTGAGCCACATAGTGTTAGATTTTAGCCTCCTAAACTTATTACCCATTGGAATATATTTTTAAGTGAGTTTGTGTAGAACAGACTTAAAACATTCTCATTTCTGTTCTGTGTTCTTTGAGGACATTATTCTCTCCCAAACCAATTCACAGAGAGCCGCCCTTATTAATTGCTCTCCTAAAATGTAATGTTTTTATCTTTCCTGTTTATATCTTACATTAAATTAAATCATATTATGGTCACTGCTACTCAGATTCTCTTTTATATACACATTTGTTATAAGCTGTGCATTGTTAGAAAAAACTAGGTCCAGCAGAGTATCATTTCTAGTTGGGGCTTCTATAAACTGTACCATAAATTTATCTTGTAATAAATTCATAAATTTCCGCCCTTTTGCGGTATTTGTAGTGCCATTTTTCCAGTCAATGTCAGGGTAGTAAACCATGCCAGCTTTTGTAGCCCTTTCTATCTGTGCTAGTAGTTGATTCTCTATATCTTCAATAGCACTGGGGGGCCTATAGCAGACTCCAATAGTTAATTGTGTATTATGCATTCCAATATTCAACTCCACCCATAATGTCTCAACCTCATCACTTGCTCCATCAACAATTTCATCTTTTACATTCACATTCAGGGTACCTGTCAAATTCAGACAGACATCACAACCTTTTCATTGTCTTTTTGAAAGAGAGTATAATCAGGTTTATTACTGCCCAGTCATGTGAAGAACAAAGCCAGGATTCAGCAATACCAACTAAGTCATAATGCTACTTATTCATCAAGGCTTCCAACTCCCCTATCTTGTTTGCCAGACTTCAAGCAATGGTGAACAGGTTCTTTACACCATTGCTCTATTTACCAGCATTGTTTGCCAAATCCTTTTGTTTTTCAGCACAATTAATACTGCACAATCCAATGTTTGTTTGTAACATGGGAAGCTCCATATATTTATCAATTCAAGAGAATATAACCTGGGAGGTCCTTTCCTTCAACTTGAAACCTAATTCTTTAAACTGAATTTTAAGGATCCTCCATCTTCCATCTATCTTGTCATTGGTTCCAGCATGGACCAAGACAGCTGGCCCAGCCTCTTCCAGTAATTTGTCCACTCGGTCTACTAATGCCGAACCCTGGCACCAGGGAGACAGCACGGTTGAAGGGATCCAGGTGACAAACTGAGTTTACCCAGAACCTGTGAAACTTTGACCACCCCCCTAATTGGTCAGAAAGAACGGGTAAAAAAGCTATTTAAAAAGAAACTGACAGAAAAAAAGTATTTAGAGGCTATTAGTGTGTTAGTGTTTTGTGGCATGTTCAACACACGTTTTCAGATGCATGCGTAAATATGGATCTTAAGTTTTCTAAGGGGTCCTACTGGCACTTTACTCATTATTTCTGTTATTTGATATATTTATATCATGGTTTTGCACCCATCTGAATCCAGGAAGAAAGAATTTTTATTACTGGCTGGATCTTTTACCTTAGAGGGAATCAGTACCCTGGCCTTAATGATCAGACCAGTATCAACCATTTCTGAAAAAAAAATATTTTACCTATAATCATTTTCAATTATATAAAAAGGATAAAACTCACCTTGGTGATGTATCGTTACCTTTACCATGAAGGGATTTAAATTTTGATTAAATGTACTTTAATTATAATGTGAATAAAACATGAATGCTTTGATATCGGAGGGATTATCTTTTACATTGTAATAGGTTACTGAACTTTTGTCAACATTGTATGTTTATTATCTTGTTTATTGAGATTTACTAATATAATGTTTTGTATGTTTCTAAAATTTGTTACAGCTGCATTCATTTCCCAATGCCACTTTTTTATTATAACATTTTTTTTAAAATAAAAAATCTGAAAGGGGCACTATAATTAAATGTATGTGGATTTAGCCTTATATTAGCTGAGTTCTGGGAGCCATGGAGAATTTTATCGCTTATATGTTCTCAGACGTCATGTGACTATCCCCGTGTTGAATGAATACCATGCTTCCCTCTTCAGTGCGATCAGTAGCTCTGCACAAAGCCTCTTTTCAGAGGTCCTGTTAGACGCACACTGAATTCTCTCAGACATAATTGGATGACTGACTTCAGATGCTGCCAAACTAATTACTTGTGTAGTTGTTTACATATGACTAGAGTGGACACCATACAGGAATCTTATGTTTGTGTCCTTTTGCTCCTTTACCTGACTATGTTGTGTTGATTAATAAATTGCTGGTTTCCACAAATTGAACTCCTCCTTTCTTTTACAAATGTTTTGCTATCTTGTCTCCTCCATCTCTTTTTTTCCTCTTAAACGGTTTGTGCTGTTAAACACTTTTTTGATAACCTATGGGCAAGTGTCATTGTATAAAACGCATGCTGTAGCTGTAGTAATGTATAGTGCTGCATAATATGTTGGCACTATATAAATCCTGTATAATAATAATAATAATATTATTAGGGATTCAAGTCCTTATAAAAATATTACTTTATTTACCTAGTCTTGTTTTTTTAGTATTTGTTTAAACAATAATTTTCTAATATATTTTCATTCTGTTGTATTTAGTTTACATAGGATAGGATACTAACATGTCTGTTGAAGTGGCTTAGAAAAAAAAATGTGTCACTTGCCTTACTACTTACCTCAAACTCATAGAAACTAATAGAAAAAGTATGACAACTTATGCTAGGGATGCTAATTATTATAAAACTTGGTGATTTCTGTCATTCTACGATCTTGTGTTTGATAATTTACTGAATGGCCTGTTTTTGCTTTTTTTTAATAACTGTAAGCTGTTCTCTTGATTTGTTTAAATAAAGTAACTATTTCCCTTTTGTTATTTTTTTAGATTAACTTTTTTCCTTTTTATTTTTCGCAACCATTAGGGTAGTAAAAAAATGGAAATCATTTCTCTAAACTACTAAAGAAGGGTCATTATCTCTTGTTTAACATTGCCATAATAATTAGTGACTGTGGCCAAAATAGGGCTCATCAGTAAGTTCTAGATTTACACCATTGTTTACACCTATACATTTACACTTATACCCTTTCTGTAAATATTATTTTGTACTCTGGTTGTATTAATTGCACCCATTATTATTATTATTATTGCTAAGGTTTATTCTAGGTCACCAATATTAAATAATGTTAGTTCTAAGCATATATTGCGAGAACATGCAGTACAGAGGCAAGGAAAAAATTGGGGGCAGCAATCTACCTGTGTTTTATTAAAGTTTTACATTTCTTTGTTAGCCTGAAAAGATAAAACAGGCAGACTTTACAATCATAAAACAATTATCTTTGTGAACAATTTTGATACTTGTGTTCCTATTGAAAGCAAAATATAAAGAATCGAGTACATAATTGTACTATTTCAATACTAAATGTAAAGAAAATGGTTATTTGTTTGTCCAAAAGCCTTTCTTTGTGTATACAAAATATCAAGATCTTGTCAGATATCAAATCAACTTGATATATCTACTTTATTTGCTCATATATTTAATGTATATTATGCTTAAAGAACAGGCCTGACATCTTGAAAAACTTGATGCAGCCCTGATAAAATTTAAACAGTGCAATCTAGAGGCTTTATTCATAAAAGAGAAAGACTCTGTCATTCCCTCATGAGAATCTTACAGGTCCACGGGATTCAATGGCTGTAACTGATTCCTACGAGGGAACGTTGGTAAGAATGTCAAATTCCCTGTTTCTTAAATTGGGAGCTAATTTGCTTTTTAAATGATTTAAAAGATGTCACAAAATATATGATTGCATTGCAATACAGGTGGATCTGTGTAACATATTTTGAACATGATTATGAAAAGATTCATAAAAAGTGTTAGAAGGAACAAACCTGCACAATTCAAATTTGGAATATGACTAAAATGATCTCATTCAGATGAACATATGTAGGCAGCTAAAGTTGTATGTAAATCTAGTTTTGTCCAGTAAAAGTCTAGATTTGTTCTAAATTCTCTAGGTTTGCAATAGATTTACTTTATATATGTAAACACTAACTTTTATATATGTAAATACAGCCTGATGGCCAAAAATTTTCTAGTTCAAGGACACCTGAGTACAGAAAAATATACACTATGAAGATAAAAAATAAAAAAAATAATAAGGAGCCTGTGTTCTACAAAATGGGAAAAAAAACCCACAGACATTTTATGTTTCACTAAATATTTATGGCATCCATATATTTATACATTGAGCTTTATTCTACAAGTGTAGCATTGAATGTACAAAATACATTACCTAGAATCACTTGCAAAAGGAAACGATTCAAGAGGTATTGAACAGTGAAGAGTGAGGAGTTTACAAATATTAACCATGCTCAAACCATTTGTAAAAAAAAACAAAACAAAAAAACAAAGTTCCTTTTCAATTTATTTTTACCACTGTTGACAACATAAAGACAATATTGCTAAACTCAACATGCAAAACCAGGTGCCCATGTTTTCTCAAAATTCTGCTTAATCACACTGCTTTTATGACAAAAAGCACACAGAAATGTTATACTGCATGTCATAGAAAGTAATATGATACTGATCATTTCTCAAATGTTTACAGACATAATGCATGTACTGGATTATAGGTAGTTGTTAATTGTATGAGCAAGATTACAGAAGTTTTATATGGTATCTAGTTCAGTGAATGTGCATTCATCCTTGACAAAGGTAGATGTCTTTCTTCTGAAAGAAGTGGGTGCTGTGGAGAACTAAGTTGTCCAGGTGATGTCACCCCACATGTTAGCTTGCTCCAGCTTACCATTCTAACATGGATCCGCCACTGAGTGAGGCACCTAACCCCAAAAAATCACTTGCTTTCAAGACTCAAACATCTTTCTTCTGGAACGTTTGAATACCAGCACTGGCAGTTTCTCAACAAGTAAGAAACCATATGCTGATAGTACAGATTTAAGCTGAGTCTAACAATTAGTTGGAGAAACTCAACTCAGATCTATACTTTATAGTTTTTATAGTATTTGGTCTGAATTTAAACCATTACTGATAAAGCAATCCTGTTGAAAAAACTTTCCTCGCGCTGGGCCTGATTTATTAAAGCTTCACAAGGCTGGAGAGGATACACTTTCATCAGTGAAGCTGGCTGATCCAGCAAACTTGGACTGGATCTTGTCTGGGATTCAAAACATTTGCTAGCAAATTACTTTGAAGAAATCCATTCCAGGTTTGCTGGATCACCCAGCTTGAACGTGTATTCCTCCCCAATGAAAGTGTATCCTCTCCAGCCTAGGAGAACTTTAATAAATCAGTCCAATATTTATGGATTACTTTAAACTGTAAACTAAATACCAGCCTTTTAAGTAGCTGTAACTTCCCTCTAATTTATCTAATTTTAGTGAGTGTATACCATTGATACAGTTGTTACTTATTATACCTTTTTTTTTTACATATCAGAGCTGATAGATAATTTTGCATATTATTTTGAATTTGGAGGAAGTTACAATCTTTCACCGACTAGTTTATACTTAAGCTGAGTTTTCTTAATTTGGGTGTGAAGGAATCTTGCCCTTTCTGTTTAAACTGGTGGTGGGATAGGTTTCCATTCACAGAAACATTTTGTTTCATTTTTTAATTTTGGCTTCAAAACCTGCCAAACAAGGACTAGGGACGGAGAATTATTAACACCCTAGGCCAGAACAAAAATATTCAAATATTTAAAACATTTTTTTAACATATAGACCTCAATCAGAGCAGGTCAGTAACAGCTGCCAGGTATTCTGTACTTAACTACTCCCTGTTTAGACCTGCAATCACATCTCCAGCTATAGGAAGTCTACCAGAATCAATGTCCCTTTCTGTAATGTAATATGGACGAACAATAGTAGCAGCAAAGGTAGCCAGAGATGAATGAGTTAGATAAATTTATTCTGGCTCAAAAATTTCCATGGTTTAATTTTAATTTCTGTTGTATGATTTCCTGGTCATGTGAGATTCTTACATGCAGGTTATTGGTTTAAATGAGTCAACTACCATTTCCATTGCCTAAAACTAGATGAATACAAAACTTTGAAATGTGTTTTACTCATTTGTTAAATAAAGCTAAAAATAAATTTTGATGATGTAATTGTAATTTATTTAGGTAAGTACATATTATTTTCACAGAGCAGTTGTCATGTTCATAAAGCATTTTTGTTGACAGCCTATCACTTACAATACCCCACATGTGTATACACTGTGAAACATATCAACATGAGAACACTTAATTTTCATCATTACTACCAATCACTGAAGCAATGTGATACACTTTAAGTGTTGCACATTCTTAGCCTAAGAAATACTGTACCTACTATAAAAAGTCCACCTGGTTGTGCTTTCCTGACACAAGTTGCTAGTCCTTCCCTAAGTTAAGTACTGTCGAATATAATTTATTGTATTTGCACTAGCAGTTACATTTTCAGGACAAGCTTTTTGGATCTTCCCAGTTCTTCTCGGTCCATCAAAAGAAAAAGTGGATAAAGCGTGTTCTCAAATTTTAACTGTTTAAAATAAATACAGTAAAAGCCACACAAACACTTTAAACATAAATTCTACCCAAAAGCATTTGATTCAAAAAACTAAACATGACAATTTGTTTCGGTAATAACTAGTATGGATCCAATCATTACACTCCATGGCTCTTTTCATAATTGGTCTGTTTAAAGCAACTTTGAATGATGGCCTGAAATAGCTATGGTTTAAATAATTGGCTAAAAGATTTTTGTTTATGTTTATACACAGATTTTGTTTGGGTGGTAGAAGATATTTAGTCAAACATGTTTTCGATTATCCATAAATCTTGCAGGGATACTTACATTTAGTTTTGCAAATACTGCATCCAGCATTTTACCACCAGTAAAGGTGAACATAAAAATTACCAGTGGCTTTTGCCTGCCAATCTGGCCATAACTGTGAAATCTGATGAGCAGAACATTAAAGCCACAAACATGAAGTAATCAAAGTGGACCTAAACTAAACCTTTTCCTTTACATAAAAGGGTAAACAACCCTTTTAATTAAAGTAAAAATATTATTCTTTTTTTGTTTTTAAAGTGAAGCACCTCCCTTTTCTGTCTGGATCGCCACGGCAATCAAGACTGAATGGGAGCGCAGAGCTTCTCAGGATACCTACATCACGTATCCTGGCTGTTCCAGAAAAGGGTTTTTATTCCTACACTGAGGCACGCATGCGCAGTGAGATTCACATTTGTTTTCTACTTTAAAACAGAAAAATGTAAAAGCATAAGAATGTGAACAATTCTGGCAAACAAAAAATTGTAATGTGAGCTTCACAACTGGACCATGGAGAAATTGAGAAAGGTGGCATGGCTGTCTTTTAAATCATGCAGATAAGTGTACTTTTCACCTGGGGACGAGACAGCAGCAGGATGTACTGTCGGAAGAAAACAGGGATATAGAGGCAGTACAACTTATAGAATCTGGTAGTAATGTATTGGTGCAAGATACAAGACAGACATCTTCGGAAGTCTTGTTGAGGCAATTGCTTGATAGATCAGAGTGGTTTTGGTGACATCCTATTTTGTGTATCAGGACATAACAAAAAGAATCATCTGGTCCTTAGCAGGTCTTCACCTTAGGTTGCATTTACCTAATTTTAACAAATATACATATCATTTTTTTAAAACAGATTAAGGTATAATGTGGTGTCAGTATGTGAAATACTAAAGCAATAATCGGTTTGTGAAAAATTACCTACACCCTTACTACTGCCATAAGATTTATAAAGGTAAGTAGCAGTCAGGTGCCACTAATTCATTGCAGTGGGAGTGCCATTGTGAAAGTAGAAATTTTGGCAGTTTGCTGGTCAGGAAGATCAAAGTGTGTGTTAACACAATGTCAAGGAGAAAAACATCAGCACATATTTGATAGTAGGAGTTGTTTGTTGCCCATCAATCTGGAAGGGATTCCAACGTCATTTTCAGACAATTTGAAGTTCATCATTTTATGAACAATTATTCAATAAACCTCTAAAGCTACATACACACGTGCAATTATTTTCATTGGAAAGGATCTTTCATGATCCTTTCCAACGACTAAGGACTGCACTATGCATGAACGAGTGCTGTGCATACAGCACCATTCTGCTCTATGGAGAGGGTAGAGGGAGAACGACGGAGCGGAACCCTGCTGCGTGCTCTCCCCCTTCCCTTGCATTAGGATCGTTCGTTGTCCATAGTCCGTGGATCCGCCAAGACGGTCGTTCAGAGGATAAACGACGAGCGCTATTCACACGCCAGATTCTCGTCCGATATTCGCCCTGAGCTGTTTATTGGGTGAGAACTATTGGACGTGTGTACCCAGCCTAAAGCAGTTGCCAATCCTCCCTCTGGACATCCCAGCTAATTCACCCCATTGTTAGATCCTGCAATGCTCAGAGAAACTGAAAAAAAAAACAAACAGAAAAAAAGCTACAAAGCTACAGGTGTGAGATAGCATGTTACCAAGATTTTTGATTTTCTATTACAGAAGAGGAAACCTATTGATTTATACTACTAGATGGTTCTATGGCCTCATTTAAAGTTTTTAACAAACTCTTGTTGTCTGTGACAATATCAGAGTATGTTGCACACTTTACAGAGGACTATCTAGTGGTGGCCAACAATAATGTACAAATTATCATTTAAGAGCAAATGACTCATCATAATCAACTGAAAAGCAAAAAATAGTTACACCTGTAAAATCAGGGTAAACAACAATAAAGAGTCTGAGCCCATGTGATTTTTTTCATTTAAAACAGTTTTAAAAATAACACACCATGAATGGTATTTATTCACATTAATTTTATTGGCATTTATGTTTTGCTCTTTTGAATGTTAGAAATGAGTAGTTTTTATATTTTTTAGGTAAAAATACAGGGCAAATGGTAAAGGTCATTAAAGTACAACTAGAAAAAGACTAAACAAGTAAAGCTTGTTTGCAAGGGTTGACAGGAAAAAGCCTCTTTTCTCTCAAAAGAACATGGAAACACGGTTTAGGTTTGTAAAGTTGCATCTGAACAAACCAGAAAACATCTGCAACAATGTTCTTTGGACAGAAAAGACCAAAATGTTTGACCAAAATACATAGATTGCCAAAACGAAACACAGCAATTTAGCACAAACACCTTATACCACGTCATCATGATTTGGGCTTGTTGTGCAGCCAAAGGACCTCGAGAACTTGCAGTCATCAATTAACTCCTCTGTATACCAAAGTATTCTAGAGTCAAATTCTAGGCCAAAAATGTCTCATGCAATAGAACAATGATTGCAAGCCCACCAAAAAATCTACAATAGAATGGCTAAACATAATAAGAATCAGACCCTTTTTAAGTCCAAACCTTAACATGGTCAAAATGCAATTATGGGTCCTGAGCTGTGAACAGTGGGCCAAAAATCCCTCACAATTATGTGTAAGACTGAAAGTCATACAAAAAAAACTATTACTTTAGGTTATTGCTACTAAAAGTGGTCCTACAAGCAATTTAATCCTAGTATGCATGTTTTCACACATAGTGTCTCCATTTTGGCTTCATATCCGTTAAATAATTATTGATATGGTGAAAATTGTTGTGCATTGTTTTACATCTAGGATTAGGTTTAGGTACATTTTTAAACTTGCTAGAGACCAGATAAATAGGTAATGTATCCTGATACATAAAAGCCTGAAGTGGTATAGGGTCAGAAAAGTTCGGGCTTCTGGAGCCGTCCAAAGAGGAGATGTGAAAATTCCTTGGCCATTTGGTCCATATCCTGGTTTTGTATTAGGTTTCAGGGCAAGGTGGACAATTGGCAATGTATTTAGGCAGTAAAACTGAGTAGCAGTGAGAGTTAGTTTGCTCCTTACAGGGGAAAGGGAAAAGAGCTGCCTTCCAGATATTTCTTGCCCATTAGATGTGTACTGTCATTGATAGCCATTGTTAGGCTAGGAAGTAGCACAATTTACTAGATTCAGGATGTCTAGTAATCAGGGATGTAGTGGGGCCGGCATGGGTGAGAACGCCTTGCCCTCACTATTTTCTGGAGCAGACACGCGTGCCCATTTTTTTTTTTACAAAGAATTCTTTGGTGGCAAGGGCTGGGCGCACCGACCAGAGCCGTGGACCATGTCTTCCATATGGATTGCAGGCTCAGGGAGATAGCGGGTTGTTTCTCTGAACACAACTCGCCCACTTTCACATCGCAGGATCGGACCTGCAGTGGGGGAGTGGGCCGGTTCTGGTATAATGATGTCACTCTGGGGGAAGTTTCTTCCTCTTTGATTGACACATAGGCAGGGGTGTATTGGGGCGGGCTTTAGGTCGGCCCAGTTAAGAGATCCTTTGTTAACTGGGGCATGGGAAAATGTTATGGTTACCATAAGTGGAATATACTTGGCTGTAAACCAGAATTCATTTTACAGGGTTGACAAGGTCTAGGATGATGTGACATGAGAAGACCTGGTACCTGGCGTCATCTTGGACCTAGTTCACAAATATCCTCTCCTAGGTTAAGGGGACCCCTAGTTACATTGCCTATCACTAAAGTGCCATTTGAAAAGATGGCAGTGGATCTGCTTGGACCACTAGTGAAGTTAGCAAAGGGTCATCAATGTATTCTTTTCAACTAAATAAAGCCAACCATTTCCCAGAGGTTGGTTCCTTAAAAAACACAGTTACCAGAATTGGTCCAGGTATTTTTATGTATTGGTATCCTCAGAGAGACACCTTTTCACAAACCACAGGAGGCTGGTTATGTCAAAGGCCATGAATGATCTTTGCAAATAGTTTTCTGTTAAGTATCTCCAAACAAATAGTCTATTAGAAGGCTTTAACTCTTAAGTTCTGGGGAATGTTAAAGAGAAAGGTAGCTAAAGATGGAAGAGAATCGGATTGCCTTGTGCCTTACCTAATATTTGCCATTAGAGAGGTGCCTCAGTCTTCCATGAGTTTCTCTTGCTTCAAGTTTATGTATGGAAAGACACCCTTGTGGTCTCCTGGATATTGCTAAGGAAACCTGAGAACAAGAGTCCACCCCAGACTGCTGCTGTCATGCTGAATGTTCAGGAACATTTACAACAAGCATGAAGCTCAGGCTTGCATCTAAAATGCATTTGGTATGTATGATAACAAAAAATCCCAGGAACAAGGTCCTTGTCCTGACATGGAAAGCACATGTCTTGCAAAATGGCAGTGTCCATCTGAAATTATGGAAAAAAATAGGGATGTAACCTATTAGGCATACCAGCCTGATAAATGAGAAAAAAAACAGATCTATCATGTAGACTTGATTAAGCTGTGGGGAGATTGAGATGCCCTTCTTGGACTCTGCTCAGTTTGCTGAGGCCAAATTAATTCTGTAAAGAAATAGTGTTTTCTCTGATATTTCTAGTTGTACCATGGTAATAAAAAATTACAAATTGCAAACCCTAAAAAATGTGTGCTAGAGTGAGAAAATGTGCATTGCCATGGCCTCATTAAGCCTCAGATTCACAAGGTGGACGAAACTAGGAACTGGCCACAGCCCCTCACAAAAAAAGTAGCATACAAACTTTCTTGGGCTTGGTTGGCTACTACTAAATGTTTGTTACGTACTGTGCCTTTAACAGACCTGAATAATATATGTACCATCAGTAGTTTTGTATATCAATATAACGTCAATAAAATATAATAGAGCAGAGTAAGCTTTATTAAAAATTAATAGACTGGTTGTTTTTTTTTTTTTTTAACCAACTGCTAAAGAGACAACAAATTCCTCACGCCGCTCACTGATCTATTGAAGTGAGCACTTACCATTCTGATTAACTGAGTTTTTAAAAACACATAACTACATTTGGGATAAAATTTTATAAATGTTGATTGAGTGTTCAGTTCTCAGATTTATTGCTACCCTGCACTAGGTGTATAATGCATTACTGCCAGTGATCAGGTCAAACAGGGTAAAAAAAAAGGAGGTTTAGGGACACAGTAGTCTACCATCTGATAGGGTCAGGCCAAGGTCTTTTAGAGACCACAAAGGCACGGTTGCCTTAACTAGGGCCAGATAGTTACCCATCACCTGTATCCAGAACCAGTTTAATGTACCTCTCCCTAAAAAGGCTGTATGTTTTAGTAACCTAAAAGGTCAAAGTAAAATAAAAAAATACAATTTTTAACACAAAAGCCCTCTAGGTTTTAAAGGGTAGTTTACACAGTGGTCCTTCAACAAATATCTAATTTCAAGCTTCTGTACTGATTTTACTGACTTATTAGCAACTTTCACAATTGATCTGACCAATGTAAAATAACAATATGCTTAACATACAGCAATCACTATATTAGACAACAAAATAGGTAATAAATATGTTTCTAAAATAGCATCTGAAATGTACATATTATTATTCATATATATATATATATATATATATATATATATATATAAATATATATAATTGAAGATGCATTCACCCTTAGTGTTGTTCTCAGGTAATAAACAGAAGAAGGCTGTTCAGCTTTTTTCACTCATACAGGGTGCAACCTGTAATAATAATATTTCATAGTGGAAATGCTATTATAGATACCCTGTTTAGTGCCATGCACTCCCATTGGACCGCACTGTATCTAGAGACCTAAAGAATTAAATAATTTTTTTAAACATATATATTTATAATATATATAGACACCATTTTGTTCATAAATCACTAAAAATGTAAAATACTTTCATAAATAGGAAGAGCTTGCAATATTGTTATTGGGATGTCTGATATAATAGAATATTCTTTGATTATTTTAAGACTTAATTTGTTTATACAAAACTGGTCCATTTACAAAAGAACAAGATGACTGGTGTGTGAAGTCAATAAAGTAAAAAGATGTGCTTTCCAGGTCTATCCCATTTTGACAGAACACAGTTTTGTGATCACATAATTTATCAACACACATTTCACAGACAATAGTGTTTTCATTTTCTGTGCTTATATTATTCTATGTTACACGGGAAAGTCCTACAAATACAGCCCTAAGAAGCCTCATAGAATTCTCCCACGGGCAACTCTTGACTCTTCAGTTCCAGCAGCCTAACTCCTTACTGACCAATAAAACCTTGTGCCTTAAAAGTCCACAGTTTTTTAATTCTGGCCAGAGAACTGGTATTGCTAGACAAAAATAACAGTGTTGGTGTCATCGATCTTGGCATTTCACACTCAGTGAATTTTAGTGAGTGATCATTTGATACCATGTTCCTGATGACACCGTAGCCACCATTTCTTTACTGTCTGTGTATTGTAAAATGTATTCAAGCGCAGTAAGGACCTTCCCCATCTATTTAGGTTACATAATTTGATAACCATGAAATTAAGGGTGCAGAATAAAACATTTTTAAATACAATCTTATTTCCTACTGGTTTCCCTTGGGATAAAGAGGGGTCTTTGCTTATTGCTTGCAATGCAACACACAAAAATATCATTCTGACATGTCTACAGAAACAACAAATAAGTTAAGCTAGGAAATTAAAAAAAAACATATAACAAAGCAACATCCAGTGCTTGGTACCCCAAGATATTGTCTTATAAAGTCCTAACATCTGGAGGTTTATATATACATCATTTGGAAATATGCAGGTGTGGTAACAGTCAAGCCTGGGGAGGTACCATGGAATACACCAGCTGATGTCTGTCCCAACTCTCGTGCTCCTTTGTGGTTTTCCTGCCCTTTGCCATGTCATTTGTCTTCAGGCTGACAAAATGCAGAGGGAAAAGAGGTGAGGGGACATTCAACCAGAAGAAGCTGGCTAGTTCAGTGTCCATACTTCAAAAGAGCAGAAAGGACAATTCAGATGAGAGGGGTAGAGTTGAATACAAAGTATATAATTTAGAATGAAATAGAGGAGTTTCTTGTACCAAATGAAGTTAGTACAGGAATAGAGGTTCGAGAAGATACACTTTTATCCGATCCCATGTTAGTCTCATTTGCACTACCAGCCTCTTTAGTTGATTTAGCTCCCTAGAAAGAGGAGTAAGAAGCAGACTGATAAAATTAACATGGTAACATTTGTAGTCTTTATACAGAAGTGACATTGCTGTTTAAAAAAAAAATTGGCAGCAAAAATAAAGAACTCAGGGATGGGAAAAACAAATATTACACAAATACATGGAACAAAGAGCTGTGGCAAAGGCAAAACAATGGAGGGGTAAAAGAGGATAAGAGCAAATTTGCAGGTTTAGGCTTTAAGAAATGGGTACTATAAGAAGTAAAAACTATGCATTGTACTTATATATTAGATCAGCTAAATTTCCCCTGGCTTATACTTTGGGCTGACTATTTAGGTTCTTGGGCAAAATTGCACAAAATTGTCCAAAAGAAAGTTGAGGTTCTTTAGAAAGGGCATAGTTTAACTAAGATGCTAGGGCTTGATTCTTGTGAATTTGGGCATTTGTATCTGCTTGTGATGAAAAGTCAAAAAGGAAATAGGTGAGAAGCAACACACAACACTACAAACACTACAACCCATAAGTAGGAGAGAAAATTTTGACGGAGACAACACCATTCGGTGATTCCTTACATCAGAGGGAAAAAAGGAGTAAAACAGCATACAGATGAACAATAGTGAAGAGGTGACAGAGATGATCGGTTTATAGAATAGGTAAATTGATTAACAGATAAATATATAAAAAAACATACTTTAATATAATTTCAAACAGTTTTTTGTTTATGGTCACACTGAAAAATCCAATGACATCAAACAACTTTGTAGGTGCCACATCCCAATTAACAATACCACTAAATGCACAAAAGTTCAAAACGGGACTTTTTGGACACTTGCATAACAAAAAAACCTTAACTTTTATTTTATTTGTATACTTTTTTTATACGTTAAAGGAGATTCATATAAAAAAGTATCACACTTATAAAATGTAATATGCATTAAAAACTAATTAAAAACATTGTAGTTGCATAATCTCACATATATAAGAATTTCTACACGTTTCGCGGATATATCGACTTCTTCAGGAAATGAATGTAGAGACCTATTATTACCATAATGAACACACTTGATTTACCAAACAATAATATCAAAACCTATTTCTCTTAAATTTTCAAAAAACTTTTATTTATGCACTTCTTTGTTTAAGCACAACAAATACCACTCTATGAGGATAACTCCCCCAAAAAATATGATGAAAAAAATAGGTATGAATTTTTAAATGTAAAATCTCTAGTACTACCTACTTTGTATACATTACCAAAAATACATAAGAATTCTTCTGAGCCCACAGGACGTCCTATAGTTTCTGGGATTGGCAGCACATCATCTAATGCTAGCCAAATGGTGAATCAATATTTACATCCTTTTGTTCTTGGTCTCCCTTCGTATCTAAAGGATATTCCAGAACTACTGAAGATTTTAGATGACTTAAATATTCCAGAAAGAGCAATGTTGGTAGCCATTGACATAGAGGCTCTCTATTCAAGCATTTCACATGAAAAAGACTTAAATGTTATAAAAAATTATTTGTGAGAACTTAAGTCAAAACACCTGGCCACAAAACCAACTGATACTTTCTTTAACAAAGTATATTCTATACAGGAATTTTTTTACATTTGATAGGCAAATATACCTCCAGGTACAGGGAGTGGCAATGGGGACACAATGTGCCCCCACTTGTACCTTGGGGGATAGGAACCAGATTAGTTTACAGATGAGTTCTTGTTGATACACCTTCCCCAACACTATCTTATCAGCCAAAAGCGCACATCCGGTAATTTTAAAAATGGTATCCCTTATTCCCAATACTTAAGATTAAGTAGAATCTGCTCAAAAGAGGAGGATTTTCAGATCGCAGTAAAAGATTTACGTGTAAGACTATCCCAAATACGATATAGCCAAAAAGTGCTTTAAAGAGCATATCAGAGAGCTATATCACAGACTCATGCACAAGTGCTATTTAAAAGAAAAGATTCAAAGACTGAAAAAAAAGTCAACATAATTACACAATACTCGCAAAACCATGGTGCCTTTAAAGAAATATTGGTAAAATTTTACATTGGTAAAATGTAAGTGGACACATACAGAAAATGACTCCTTTTCAGCGCCTGTTAAGTTCACCCCCGGACTCTCTATTAATTGTGAGTCGGTGGGTGTTTAAAAACGGTGGGTCTAGCTGCCCTTTTGTAGTTGTGGCAGATTCAACATTGGTAAAACAAAAAGACTTAGGAAAAGAATATATGAACATGTTTACAATGTGACAAGTGGTAAAATTATTAAACCACTTAGTTTCCATATGGGTTTGTGCCACAACTATAAGGCCAATGATATGAGATTTATTGCCCTTGATCAAGTTTATCTGAATGAAAGGGGTGGCGATTTGGACAAAGAGTTAATAAAAAGGGAAACCAAGTGGATTTACCATATTAAGGCCACTGAGTTTCCAGGACTAAATACAATTTTCAGTTACAAACCTGTTTTATAATTAGGAAAATGTATTTCTTTTGAGTTAGTCATATTATATAATTATATATATATATATATATATATACTCTTTTGCAATACAAAATTGTTTATTTTGTTAATGAAATGTATACAATTAATTTTGTTAATTTTAATTGATAATTGTTGTTGGTTATAAATGTGTATTAATTTTGCCACATACCTCTGGGACACAGGGAGCACAAAGTCCCGTGGTCTACCTCCTCCAGTTGGGAAGGGGCTGTGTGGGCTAAAGTCTGATGGCAGACGTCCAAAAGATCGTCCTGCCAGGACAACTTTGTGCTCTCTGTGTCCCCTGACGTCTCAAGCCCTCAATTTGGCCTCCGCCCTTGGACGGCAGCAGGATGTGGCAAACTGAGTCATTCCCCTACATTCGGGGAGGACTCGGCTGCGTGGTTCCCTCCCATACGTCATTTCCTGGACAGGGCGGGACTTTATATCCAAGTGTGATGCCGTGTCTAGCTGTGCGGCTTCATTAGGAGAGACAGGACCCGGTAGGCTAAGTGTTCAATCTAACAAGGGCCGTTTGCTGCAGCTATTATCTGAAGAAATTATGAACATTGGGATGGACTAAACTCTACTAACGTAGAAGGTGAGCAAGAAACTTTTTTTAAGTTTTAATATTGATATTTGGGGCAATGCTGTTTCGGACATCTTCTTTGACTATATTTGGATGAAGTGAGCAATACAAAACTTAGACTATAAGTGAACAGTCAGCAGTAAATTATACATATATGCTCTTTATCTGGGGTGGTAATGTTGATATTCTTTTTTATTTAATTAAATAACATACCATTTGATGTTCCATAATATAACAGCATTACTCATAGTTAGAAAATAGATAAAAGCAGGCAATGATTGGCTTTATTGGGCTGAATTTTAAACTTAAGCAGTTTGAATAATTCAAAGATTGGACCTGACTAAACATAAATGTTTGCAGGTGCACCTGCTAATATAATTTCTGATACTCCTAGGCTTGCATTTTGTTATGTTGCTGCTCCTCCCATATGATTGACCTGCACATAGTTTTTGGAGGAGGTATCCACATAGAGTGGTATTTGATGTGCTTCAACAAAGAAGTAAGTGCATAATTGAAAGTTTTTTGAATATAGGAAAAATAGGTTTTTATATTATTGTTTGCTAAATCAAGTGTGTTATATTGATAGGTCTCTACATTCATTTCCCGAAGAAGTGGATATATCTGGGAAATGTGTCAAAATTCTTATGTACGACAATGCAACTATAATGTTTTTAACTGGATACATTATTACATTTTATAAGTGAGATACTTTACTTTAAATAAATCTCTTTTAACTGTATAAATAAAAGGTATGGTATTTTTTGTTTTTTAAGTGCCTAAAAAGTCCCCTGTTTTGTGCATTTTGTGCATTTAGTGGTATAATTTAATATAAAAGGAATATTTAAAGTTAATTTAAAAATATTCAAAGTATAAGACTAGGGAAACAGGAACACACAAGAAAAAGTTATAAATGCATATCAAAGCAAATAAAGAAGCTAAAAAATTACAATTTAAATACCTTATAAAAGAGGTATGCATAACAACATTTTTTAACAACAGCATTACTTTGCAATTATTATGGACATAATAAGAATATTCTGCAAATTTAATTTATGCATTTATGTTAGGATTTATGATAACATAAATAAAACACCTGAGTACATTGCTAAAACCTTGAATATAGAGTAGAGGATTATGAAAAGTAAACATTTATTATCAAAACAAAAAAAATGGTGGAAATATTAATAGTTATAAGCAATACAAATAATAGACAGTCTGACTGATACATAAGTTTTACAAACTGTCAGTTTGTAAAAACTAAGAATACATGTTTTTAAAAATAATCACAGTAAAATAGACAGAGTTTTATCATTTTAAAGACAGGAGTAGAACACTAGGGGCTCTAAATAGATTGTTTAGTGTTATATAAACGTAAAAAGGGGAATTGGACATTCCCTCAAACATTCCCTGGTGGGAACTAATTACTGCAATTGAAACACATTGACCTGGAAGCCTCCTGCGATGGAATGGCTGATTCCTTGTTTTATAAATAAAGCCCTATGTGCACATCACCTCCCCCTGTTTAATTGTTTGTATCTCCTTTGTCATTCGGGATGGTTCCATATTGTGTACTAACCCCTTTAACTTCCGCAGAGCCCTAGTAACAAGTAGTACAAAAAATGCTAAATATCAGTGGCAACAGGCTATACAACAAGGTGGGTCAAAACTATGTCTTTCAATGAGAGCCATAGTTCTTCTAAAAATAGAATGACAATAATTTTATGGGGAGGAAAAAATCATGTTTTCTCTATCATTTATTGAGTGAAAAAACAATACCTATTTGAGGGTCAGAAAACATTTTAACAAGAACAAGGCAAGCCTACAATATGTAGTTCACACTGCTGCTGTGCTGCTTCCACTGGTGAATTTTTTGTTCCTTCCTAGGAGTTGACATATTAAACTACTGTAGCAGCATATGACTATACAATCAAACAAAGGTCCATCAAATGAAGCCGAGACAATCTAATACCTTGCAACTCCAGTATATTGATGGGAAGTAGATTCTCTTACTTTATCCAAACACCTAAAGTTGATGTGGCTTCAAGATTTCTTTCCCCACACTGGCATTATTCACTAGAATTCTGTTTCTATGCTGGGTGGTGAAATTGGTCATCATATGAGAGATTATCTTGTTTAGCCTGATTTCACTATGTTAAAAAAGTGTGAAAAAATTTTGAAATTCCACAAATGGAATTGTGCAAGGAGTACCACTTTGAATGTGGAACCACAATGTCCCTTAAGCAAGAGTGGAGAAATGACCAGCAACTACTTTATCTATAGCACAAATCATTTTGAATATCTTTTAAAAAAAACAAAAAAATGTTCCTTGATGGGGAAACACAATCAAGGACCAAGATTCAGATACGATCCTACTTTATGGACATTAAAATAGTTCAACTGTCATTGTCTTGATCAGACACTTTAAAACTGCTCTGTATCGAGTTCTTTGCCTAGCCCCCTCCATTATAGTCTTGGACACTGTCTGCCTGTCATCTGTCCTGACCATTACCTGGATTTGGGATTGTGCCTACCTTATTTCCAGCTCTGGGCCCTTCTCACTGTGGTTCCCTCTGCATCCCCCCTCTGAACAGTGACCCCCAAGTCC
>NC_092863.1:20886787-20973116 GCF_032062135.1 Pyxicephalus adspersus | reverse complement strand
CAAATGATGAAGAAGGTTTTCAGTAATTAGCTTACATCTGTCCAAATATATACATTTTAGTTTGCACTTACTCACATGCTGGTATTAAATATTTATTGAATACTTTGGACCCATTATTTCTTTTTTCAGAGTTTTGATCTCAGGCCCATTCCAAGTTTATGCTTTTACTCTATTCAGCGCGTGTGCAGCTTTTGCACTTTTTAGATAGGAATTTCAAAACTTCTTTAATGCCCCACTTCCACTTTTTCTTTTAGTGAAGACTAGAATAAATTTAGCTAGAAAAACCAAACACTAGGCTTGTTTAATAAGGACTTTTTAACAACGTGGAGGAAAACAATCTTTAGGAGGGTGCTAGGAGTATGAAAATCATCTAGAACAGCGGTCCTTAACCTGTGGTCCTTGGACCAATGGTGGTCCGCGAGAAAATACAACACTTGTGCGGTGGCATAAATGAATACATTCAGAGGACTCTCAAATGGTATGAAACGTAAAGACTTTTAGAGAGTTGTAAGAATAAATGATTGCATATTTCCCCAATGTTAGATGGCACCACGGGCTTAAAACTTAAAACAGTCATTGACAAGGTTTTAAACACACAGACTGATGTGGGATAAAACATAAGAAGGGGGTCAGTGTGTGCTAACCTTGTGCTCACATCTTCTCTACAGATAAACTACCTGCTGGTGGCCCTGGATCCTCATGTACTCCATCCTTTGTTTAGTATGCTTGCTGCTCTTGTCTCCACTGCTCTGCTGTACAGTCTTCAGCCGTGAGCCTACCATCTTCATGGGAGGGATCGACACACCCCCACTCTGCAAGTAAAAAGGGAAAATGTTAGTGATGGTGTAATAATACAATACACAACTTTGCCTTCAGTATTAACATTTCAGTATAGAATTTTGTGGAATAACTTGAATATTTCAATATACCAATGGTCACCATCTAATCTGACTGAGCTTGAACAGTTCTGTGAGTAAATATCATACATTGTAGATGTCCACATTTGGTACAGAAGTATCCCCTCAGGCCCAAGGCATTAAAGCAAAGGTGGTTTCCCATGCCTAATGGTGAAGGGGTGAGGATCACTCATTTATATCAGTGATTCTGTTTTTTGTTGCTGTTATATCTTTCAGTTGGATGGTATATTTTCCTTTAAGTACTTACAGCTCACATCTCAGCCAATAGCACAATAGAAGTTAGAACTACTGAAGCTAAATCAGTGGTCACCAACCTTTTCAGACCTACGTATCAGTAAATACACGGATTACGCATGCGTGGGGAGAAACTTCCCCCAGAGTGATGTCACAATGCCATAACCCGCCCACTCTCCCATCGCAGGTCTGAGCCTGCGACCAGAGACACAGAGTCCAGAGACACAACCTGCCCATCGCCCTGAGCCTGCAATGTATACGAGGGACATGGTTCGCGGCTCTGGCCGGTGCACCCCCTCATAAATATTACTATTTATGTAGATAAAAGGTCACTGCTTAGATCTACAGATGAATTTAATAAGTATGAAGTAACAATAATGATACATTGTATCTTTGAATCCAGTTTTTCCATACTTTTCATAAGGTCTTTTATTTGTATTCTGGTATTGCAAGGGTTTCTACTATTGCAGAAGGAAAGGTGGTGATGGAGGGATGTTTTGTGCAAATTATGTATACAATTTATATATACCTGTGTACTTATTCATGGGAGGAGTCCAAAACTGGTAATAAAGCAATGATAAACCAACAACCTACAGTAGCAAACTAAATAAAAAAAACATGGATAACAAAAAACATGTATTACACAGCTCAACGAAAAAAAAAAAATCACTTGCCAAGGAGTTTTCAATATATTTAGTGTATTGGCTCACGTTGGATCCCTTCGTACCAAATAATCATTGTTTAAATGCCATAGCCTACCTGAGTATTGTTGCTTACTATGTCCATCCCTTTATAACTGTAGTGTACCCATCTTCTGATGGCTACTTCCAGTAGGATAACATGCCATGTCACAAGCCTGAAGTCATCTCAAAATGGTTTATCAAACATAAGAATATGTTCACTGTACTGAAAGCCTCCACAGTCACCCTATATTAATCCAAATGACCTTTGGGATGTGGTTGAAAAGAAAATTGACATGGATGTGCAGCCAACAATTTTGCAACAACTGCTTGATACTATCATGTAATACGAACCAAAATCACTGAGGAATGCTTCAAGCACATTGCGGAATCTTTATAAAGAACAATTAGACCAGTTATAAAGGCACAGGGGTCAAACCTGGTACTAGCAAGGCGTACCTGATATACGTAATACCTAAATGATTTATGGTAAATATTGGAAGCTTATAGTTAGTTACCTCTTTGTAATTACAACTAATATCAGAATGTTGAACATGTTTTTGAATGACAATTGTTTAACCATCCTTGTCCTGTATAAGATAGGAGCAGAGCAAAAACTCTACTATACCTGCAGAATTTAAATAGGTAATGTAAAACCTCCTCTACCATACTTAGAACATAGGTGAACCCTTTTAATTGATTTAAAAGAAAGTACCACATCCCCAAATATACAATGGGAAAAAATTCCAATGGGGGCTTAAAGCGGGAATTTTTATGTACTTGCAACAATACAGATTTTAAAAGTAAATCATTTTTATTACTAAATCATCAAACGTCACAGTAAAACAATCAACATATCATAAAATCAAGTGGGGAATCAGAGGCCACTAGACAAAATGCTACTACCAATTGGGTAGGTAGGAGTAACTCAACATGTTTACAGAACTGGTCTGCTTCCTCAGGAGAGTTGCAATGGTAATTTAGTGGTATGGGGTATGCATCTAAAAAAGGGACATTGTATATATCAAGAGGCAATAATATTGTGTTGATTGTGTTACTGTGACCTTTAATGATTTGGTAATAAAAATGATCTGCTTTGAAAATCTGTACTGTTGCAAGTACCTAAAAAAACCTAAAAAGGCCCCCTTTGGAAATACTTCTGTTCCATCAGGGAATATGCCCTTTTGCCCCCTTCTCTACCATACATTTGAAGTGAGCAGGAGATTGTAGTTTAAAAAAATACATTTTATGCAATACACAAAACCAGGTCAGATACAGAGCACATGAAAACAGTAAAAAAAACTATTTATAAAACCTTGGGGATCTGTGGTTTGGGTAACAAGGGTGGTTTAATTCTGGCTGAACCACTGATATTCAGGTCTTTGATACTTTTGCTTGGGAAGTTTTTCACAACAGACCCATTTGCATTTACAAGTAAATCATGATTTGGTTGGTTCTTTTTTTTCCAAGCTTCCTTATGCTCATGATTTTCTTGTTGACCATTTTTCTCCTGGGAAGAGGACTGGACAGAAAATTCATTTATTGTGAGTTCAAGTTCTCTAATGCTGTCCTCCAGACCATCCAAGCATTTGTAAGTGTTCCTACAAATGTCCATGCTCTTCCAAGTCCTGTTCTTGCTATCTTCATTTACACTATTGTGCAATACATCCACATAACTCTTCTTTGATTCTGAAATGGAATTCATCATCTTCTGAACATCAATAACCTTATTACCAGAAGTAACTTGGGCAGTGTGTGCCAAGGCTTTGTTGTCTTGTTTAGAAAGTATACTCCTAAAACTAGTGGCTGTGTTTGTTTGTTTTTTGTTTGTTTGTTTTTGCCTTGGTTTTGGCACCTGCAAAAATGGCTGTAATAGCTTGTATGCTTTCTGATGTTTGCTTATATTAGGTTCATGACTGCTTTCAGGTGTCCATCTGTGCTCATCATTTTGCACAAACTTCTTACTCTGGTAAACACTTGTTTCTTGATCTTTATCTAGTTCTTTAAATCCAACCAAACCTTTCTGTTTAATTTTCAATAATTCATTTCCTGTTTGATCACTGATAACTTTTGAGAAAGTTTCATTACACATACCTTCCAAAGACTTTGGGTTCACTAAAAACATATACTTTCTTTCTTTTAACGTTGGTATGTCTTCTGAAAAAATGCTATTATTTGTCCTAATGTAGCTTAAAATGCCTGGTTCTATGTTGTGTAGATCTGAATCCTGCGATTTCGAGTCCAAACTGTGTGTGACAGAGTTGTCGATAGAATTTAGATCACCTGTCCAGGACTGAGGTCTTATATGGTGGTCTCCCATATTAATCTCTCCATGTTCAGTTACTGTAGCGTATGACCTAGAGTATCGTTTTGATAATTTCTCTTTTGACACTTTCTCTACAAAGACTTTACTTGTGTCAGAACTGCCTGATATGGAGCAATAATTGCCAAGTGTAGGTTTATTAATTTCTACAGATGACAATTGCTTGGAATGCCTCTCTGTTACTATAATTTTTGGTAGGGAGACTTTCTTGCTGATTACTATAGAAGGGACAAATGATTCCTAGAGAGGAAACAGAAAAAAGAAACACTTCCTAATAAAATGTAATACCATTTATCACACAGATCACATAAGACAGCAATATTTTAGCACTAATACAGTGTTTCCCCGAAAATAGGACCTACCTCGAAAACAAACCCTAGCATTCTAATCATACAAGGGGGAAATGTAAGCCCTATCCTGAAAATAAGCCCTATCGGCAGCTTCTTTGTGAAAGCTTCTTTGGAGAGTGCGGTCACGTGGCACTTGGCGGCGGAGGAATACCAAGAGAAGAGGACGAAAGCAGCCGGGATGCACACCACCGGATCGGAATACTCTGGTAGTGGTAGGTACTTTTTTTTTTAACCAAATGCTGTAATGTATGCATGTGTGTTCACATATGTGGGCATGTTCTGTATTGTGTGGGGGCACTATGTACGGTATGTGAGGGCATTCCCCACATACTGCAATATGTGGGGGCACATATAGGGATACGATATTGGGTGGGGGCATAATTTTTTTTCTGGGGGGGGGGGCAATCAAAAGTTTTGCTGGAGGGCTCTGCAATTTCTACGGTAGTTACGCCTCTGGTAATTGTCATTGTTTTTGTTGCCACCCATCTCATTTTTGTACATGAACAGTCATAGATTTATGTAATGTACAAAAATAAGACATCACCTGAAAATAAGCCCTAATGCAATTTTCAGAGGTAAAATTAATGTAAGAACCGGTCCTATTTTCGGGGAAACACGGTAGTACAATAAAACTGATGCTACTGGTTAACAAAACCCTATACAAGTAAAGAAGCATCCATACTTCTTGTCAAACCACCAACTTCCCTTTAAGTGACAGGTACCACAACTCTTTCCACACACCATCTCCAGCCACTTCCTGTTCTCATTAAAGCTAATCTGCCCTTGATCCATCCAAAATACCTATTTGATGAAGGCATTTAAAATGTGAATTGACAAGCCTGGCATGATTTCAGGATTGAGTTCCCATAAGGGAAGAGCTAAATTTTATTTGTCCTTTGAACCAGATTAGCCTTGCATGAAAAGAGGCTATCCAATCCACCTTTTCCAAGGGGAAGAATTACACTTCTGCGAGGAAGCGTGGAGAGAAAATACAGAAATACAACCGCATCCAAGCACAGGGTTTTAAACAATTTTATTGAACCAAGATAAAAAAGTAATATATGAGTGATAACATTCAGGCTTAAAAGTACAGAGTGTTTTCCCATTTCCAGAATAAAACAATTCTTTGAGCAAATAAAATTTTATATCAAGATTCACAGAGTAAAATAAATGATCAGCAGATAAAACCTTATATTAAGATAAAATCTACATTAATATCTCACTCTATTTTGCTAAAAATAACCTAATACATTAGCAGATAAAACTTTATATTAAGATAAAATCTACAGTATCATAGTCTGCCATTTTTAGGACACCACACTCTTGTTTGTCTCTGTAGATCCTAAATTTTTCCTGTCTCTTAGGAAATAAATATACATTTCACTCATGGCCATTTTCATACTTTCAATAGGATCAATAAAATCATGCTTAAATAATAAACATTTTTTAAACTTTCCAGGTAGCATCTTTTATAAAAAAAAAAAAAAAAATCCAACAAAAAATTTGTTGATGCGGGTTAGGACACTTAAAAAGGCCATAAAATACATACTCATAATTAAAATCTTGAAGGCCACTGACCAATTTAAAAAGTAGTCCTGCCCATATCCAGATCTCCTGAGCAAATGTAAGTTTAATAATATTAAGTGTAATACTGTCTTATCATTGGCACAGGTATATCTCAGGCACTTGACTCTTGCCACCAGACCTCTATGGTGGATCTCTCTTGTGGGGAGGCACAGGTGGACCAAGGCCCAGGCAAGGTCTTAATGCACATTTGCCAGATATTTTCTAAACACATTTTGCCAGACCAACTTCGACCTTGCCTGCAAGAAATTTGAGACCTGTATTACCTCTTCTTTCTTTCTGAGAACTGCTGTTAGTTTCCTCTGGTGGCCCAGCAACGTGTGATCTAGATGTTTTAGTTTAAAAACTCTTTCTCTAAAACAGAATAATGTTTAGGCGGAGAAAGAAGCACAGGAGCTTTAGGAGGTATTCTGGCCCAATTCCTAAAAACCATACCAGGCGCGTATTTTAAAAAATACGTAAAAATGCGATCATCTTTTTAGAGGAGCATCGGGCAGACAACTCCGTGCTGTGTGCCATCGCAATATAAAACACTGTTTATTATGTCTGGAGAGCCAGGAGAACTAAGATAGCAGCAGCCCTCTGCTTTCCTTTAGCCGTGCAGCCTGATGGATTTATGGCAACCCCAGCATCTCTTAGGCTAGGCTGTGCACAGCTGAAGGGGATTCAAGAGGCCGATCACCTCCTGACACAGCCCTGCACTGGTATTGGCTGCTGGGACTTTAAAGCCTTTCTGCTCCCAGTCACCAGGGCCTGGTATAGCGTTAGCTGGGCTTATCTGTGCTGGAGAGATTCTGAGAGTTTTTCTGTTGCTGACCTTTGCCTGTTCCTGACAATCCGCTTGAACTCAGCCTGGACCGACCTTTGCCTGTGACCCCGACTCTGCTTGTGCCTTTTCCTTAGTACCTTGTTTGGCTGACTGATCTGTGTTTGACTTTGGCTTTTTTCTGGATTCCCTGGTAGTTCTGTACTGTGTATCTGTGGGCTCCTGGTCAGCTGCTGGCATATCCCCAGACACCATCCCTTGCGAACTGGGGGCAACCGAGTGCTGGGGGACACAACCAGTCTCCCGAGGCTGAGCGGGGGCTGCTATAGGTTTAGACTGCGGCGTTAGATTGGGGTACTGATGTCTGGAGAATACTGGTACTGATCAGGGCCTTACACATCTGCTTTAAACATTTATTATTTTGTTATTTGTTATTTATTATTATAAAAGTATGTAAAAAGGTTAGACATATATTTCCTTCCATTTACTTTACTTCTGTACATAAAATCACGTTTTAGTTTTTCCATCTTGGATTTCCATAAAAACATAAAAGGTATGCGCGTCAGTCTCTTTACATACAATTCTGATTGAAGGAGGACCATAGCTACAAATAACATGATAGGAAGTAAAAAAATGTTTCTTATTTAAATTTTGCCTATTGACAGTCTGCGAAGTGACCATAATGATATTTTTTTCTTGATTTTAGTAATTACCTAATCCCAATTACTATTGCCATTATTCTCTTAGTTAAAAGTGATGCCTATAATTTTAATTCCAGTGCTCTGGATTTTAATCTCTGGGGTCTGAAATACATCCCATGACCCTACAGTAAAGTAAAAGTTTAAGATATTAAGTTTAAAACTAGAGGATCCACAAAAGAGGTTAGTGTGTAAAAGCCCCTCTGTATGTCATAAGGGTAGTAAATAAAATAGTAACATCATCTATATAGCCTAACATCTTTACCTGGTTCCTACCAGGTATGGGAACCCATAGCAGTGATTTGTCTTTGCAGAGTAAAATCAAGAGGGGTTCCATGGTGCAGATGAAAAGTAAGGAGGACAAAAGGCAACCGTGTGTCACCCCAGACTTAAAAAAACTGACTAAAACTGGACTGATAAAACAGGTTAATAAAATAGCACTTAGAATAAACATTTTTTTCTAAAACCTTAAAAAGTAATTTAAAATAGGAGATTACACACCCTTTTTAAAAAAAAGGAATTGGGGGTTGATGTGGATAATGACATTTTAAACCTCAAAAATGAAATAAAAACGGTGCTGGAACCCAAGGGTAAAGAACTTCCTGTTAGGGGACTAAGCCTAGAGCCAATAGCAGCAATCATGAGATAGACTAGTAGCCAACCTCGCAACCTCTCGCTGACCACAGAGATCCACAGGTATTCTTCGTGTGACTAGCGATGGTATTCTCAGGATAAATTTTTGAAGACACATTACTAGGTAGACTTACAAAGAAACCATTGTCGTTCATCGTTTACAGGTTTAAAGGTTGATTCAGTGGTACCCACGATGAAAAAGATGCGCTATACCCCAACTATTAAACGAGGCAAAATTTTTTTTCTATTTCTACCTTCTACCTTCTCTATTTCCTCCACATAGAAAGATCCCTTGAGGTCATTTATTTTTTAAATGGGTTTGGGACCCTTTGTATAATTAGCATATATGGTGAATATTTCTTTTATCTGTTTGTAGGTGCTGTTTCCCTTATAATGAGCCTATTCTTACGGGATTGAAAACTTTTATTAGGGATTTTATTTTTTTAATACCATGTACTGGATAGATAGTACGCCATATGTTTAAAGAATTTTAATCTGAATATATAAGAATATAATCTGTTTATAAGCTTCTGTGACGCACAGACTGGACTGGATCACTACACACCAAGTGTATTTGGATAGATTATTGCTTTCAGTAGAGGCGTGGTACCTGTCATTAAACTGGAAGTTGTCGGTTTGACAAGAGGTATACAAGCTTCAATATTTATACTATATAAAAATGACAGAAACATATTTTTCTTTTGTCCATGACAATCCTCAATTATCCTTAATTGTAACCATTATTTGATCATTGACTATGATCATTGAGCTATCATGTATTATCACAGTCAGACTTTACAGAAGGTAACTGCTCCAAAACAAGTCAGCTTGTGTTTAATACATTTCAATGTCAAGAATAAAATAAGTCATTTACTGATTTAGGAATGCCATGGATGGAATGCCTGCAACATGTAACAGCTTAGTCCATGTTTATGAGGTTGGAATATATAAAAACAAATAGTGGCACATTTGTATATAATTTAAAACGTTTAGGACATCTCACAGCGATTGGTAGTCTAGGTTCATGTCAAGATTAATTATACTGACAGCTGATTAGACTATGTGAATACAGTTTGAAGTGTGGCAAAGGTCAACCAGGCTAGGTGTGCCTTGTGATAAACTATCAATAGCCTAATGTCCTTTTATGTAGAACTTTATAAATGTATCTAACAGTACCTTAATAGTACACAGTAAAATGTTTATAGTTATTGCCTTTCTCAAATATGAATACTACCTAACATAGACTTCCATGATCCCAACTTACCTGGATCTGAAGAGACATAGATGAATTCAATTCAGCCGACAAAGCCATGGATGTTTCATCTTTTCTGGCAAGTTGTACAGCCTAACAGGACAGGATTGTACCTTTCAACATTTGGGTCCATGAATCTCTTTCAAGTTAAAAGGAAAATTAAGTGGTAACATTTCCAGCGAAGAAGGAAGGACAGCAAGGAAAGAAGGGTATAAGCTCACAATGTGAGAGATAATGGAAAACAGGTGAGAATTGCTTCCATACCCAAGAGAGATGAACTGTCAAAAGTAAAAACTGTGCTGATAATTTTAGTGTTGTTGGCAAAAAGTCAATAACTTGATTTCCAAACAAATGTATATTTGTACAGGCAGATAGTAAAGGACATAGTATGAATAAAATCAGTCTTGAAATAAAAATTAGAATAGGCTTTTGGACTTTTTAAACTAACATTTACTTTGACTGCAAAAGTTAGAAAAGTTGATCCAATGCACCATCCCAGCTAACAGATGGAAAGGAAAAAAGGAGGACAATGCTCACCAAGGAACCACTTTCTGCTAGTGCTAATCAGGGATGGAGGTTGTGGCTAACAAGGGCTCAGCTCCTTGGGGAAACATTAGTGTAATCTATCTGATCCAAAAAACTAACACTATTATATTTTAAATGCCAGAAAACCTTATTTATTAGAATTACAAGTATTTTGTACATAATTGTGAAACATTTCTTAAAACAACAACCAATCAACATATATATAAAGACTACAATAATAAGCAGCAAAGTCTTATGTAAATAACCTTCCAGAGACCTACATACATAATTATTGACATCAACATCATAGGGTACAAAAATCACGATGAATATCAAAGGCAAATATGTAAATGTTGTAATTTCTTACATGAATCCACTATGAGTGGGAAAATATTACTGCAAAACCTCCTGTGCAGATAATACAAGTGGAGAGGACAAGATGAGATTCTTAGCATTAGATTGAGTTTACCCCAATCTTAAAAGTAGTTATTTTGATAGGAAGGAATTACTGAAAAGGGAAACCAGGTGAATCTTTAATTTGAAGGCCACCAAGTGTCTAGGTTTAAATGCGGTATTACGTTTTAAATCTTTTCTGAAGATATATTTTTTATGTTATGATATAAAACTCCCCTCTTTTTTTGTACAACCATATATTTTGCAATAAATTTGTTTGTTTTTTGTTAATAAAAGTTTAATTTGCATTAATTTCCTATATTTTGTTTTATGTTACCTTTGGGCCACTTGCAGCGCAAAGCCCAATGTTCTTTCCCTGTAGGTAATAGACGTGGGGTTTATTTGTCTGATGACAAGCGATGTTTAATTTTCCTCTCGGGACAGCATTGCGCTGCCTGTGTCTTTCGGGGTCTGTAATCCACAGAGTAGTCTCTACTTCCTGTTCCAGGGGGCTGACCTAAGGAGGGGCGTGCCCCTACATCATCCTGTTATTGGTGGAGGACGCCGGGTCCTACTGTTTGGCTTCATAAGTTAAGGAGACTTCAAGGAGGTAGGGCGTTAGTCTGGCAGTTTGGCACATGGTGACATTCTTTCTTCCTTTTGCTTTAATTGGTATGGGATTGCTTTGATGTCCTTAAAATTTGGAGAGCGGAATTACTGTAAGCAAGTGGAACTTTCACTTCCTGAATCTACTTACCTACCTACTTTCCTGTAGGTGACACATTTCTTCTTTCAAGACTATAAGTATCAAAAAGAATAGTTGTGGATATGCAAATATATATTTGGGAATTTAAATTATGACGTTGATTTAATATAGATTGGAAACCTCAAAAAGATTTATTTTGCATATAGTACCATAAAGGGACTTATCCTGAGACATTAAAAATGTTGGAACCCACGTCCTTCTAATGTGGGAATCTGCCACAATTACTTAATGTCAGATAAATGACACCAATAGAATCACAATTTACAAAATGTCAAGGGGTATAAAATACTAATACATATTATTACATAGAAATCCACCTTAACAATAAATGTTTAAACCATTAGTGGGTATTATATACCCGTCCTCTATTTGTCTATTAACGATATCCACTTACTTAAGGTTGTATGGGATACTACCTACAAATTTTCTATTTTATGTATTTCAAGGCTATCCTTATTGTAGGAGGATGACCCCACAGAAATAGTTTTTTAAAAACTCAGTATATATTGTTTTTACTCAATTGAATTTTACCTCAACTGTGTGTGTGTGCTCTGACTGCGTCTTGCTTCTCCGGTTGTCCTCTCCGCTGGTATTATCCGCAAATATTATTGGAGGTGGTTTTGCAGTAATAATTTCCCACTCATAGTGGATTCATATGTAAGCAGTTGCAATATTTACATACTTGCATTTGATATTCATTGTGATTTTTGTACCATATGACGTTGATGCCAATAATCACATTTGTAGGTCTCCTGGCGATTGCTGAGGAAGCGGACGGTTGATCCGTGAAATGCATCTAATGTTATTAGACTTATGAGACACTGCTGCTTACTATTGTAGTCTTTTTGTATATGTCGATTAGTTGTTCTTTTAGGAAATGTTTCACAATTAATGTACAAAATACTTTTAATTGTTACTTAGTAAAGTTTGCTGGCAATTTATATTAATATTTATTATTATTATTATTATTATTAATAATAATAAGCAGAATTTATATAGCGCCAACATATTATGCAGTGATGTACGTTAAATAGGGGTTGCAAATGACAGACAAATACAGAAATTGTTAGTTGTTTGGATCAATATATGCCTTAAAAGTCCCTTTGATATTATTAAGAATGTTAATTGACTAAATTACCTGGAATGTGGCATAACTGACTCGATAATGATAGATATGGTGTGAACTTGACTATTTTGTTTTGGTTTTCTGGTACTTTATTAAGCCTAATTTTATCTAACTGTTGCTAGACTGTATCAATTTTGAGTCATTGTGGTTTGTTTAAGGCTGTGGTAATACCTATTCCCATTTAAGAATTGAGAGCCACCATTTTCCTTTGTGTACAGAGGCAAGAATAATACATTTTAATAAATGTGTCTTTCCTTTGTCCCAAATCATCAATCCTAGGTCATCGTTTATCTTCTAATCTTCAAAATAAGAAGAGCCCTCATTTTTATGTTTCTGGAATGGTATCTTTATTCCTAATAGCTTTTTTAACATTAGCCGTGAGCCACATAGATTTTACTCTAAGCCTTTTAAACCTATTGCCCATGGGAATATATTTGCAGTGTATATGTGTAAAATTGACATGTGTGGACTAATCTTTATGTATTATCTTGCTGAATCAAGTGCATGTTTAACACAATAAGGGTTGAAGTTTATTAGCATTGATTTATTTCCCTTCTACAAACATCTTTGCTGCATGAAGAAACAGTTATATATAATATTTAAGGCTGATCATGCAGAATTCACAGCATTCCATGTTTTCAAGGGGGGAGCCCTTGTCATTGGTTTTAGTGGGTACAAAGATTAGAGGGTAAAAATAATACTAGAGCTATTTTTTTTCTATTGTGTGGTGTTTTTTTTAGGGGTTATTTGACCTTAGATCCATTCCCCAGGGTGAGTGAGCAAATAACTGGGGGTCCCCTTATCAAAAGGGGCTTCCAAATTTCAAAAAGCTCCTGGCCACAGATACCTCACAACACTGGTTGACAGTTCTCATCAGGACCAGGCGCTGCCTGTAACTTTACATCATTACATTCATGTTATGATTATTTTATTCTTGGTTGGTTATACTTTCCTTGTATAGACCTTTCCTTTATTTAGACTTTCTAGCTAAAATCCCGGAAAAAGCAGACTAGTTCTTCAAAACAGTTCGAATGACATCAATGAGCATTGGGTTGCCCAACTTTCTTCTACTGTGATGCGTATCGAATGTCCGACTTTAAAGTTTTTATTGTATTAATCATTGCTACATGTCTTTTGACATTTCTATAGGACACTACCTTTAACACATTTTAATATTAATAAAGTGTTGGTTTTTTATAATATTATTGTAGCAATGGCTTAAAAGTTCCAATATGTATTACCTTTCATGTCATTCATAACCTGTACTGTAAGGAACTTACCCGTCCTGCGAGCCCGCGGTGTCCCTGGGGTTTCCAGCCACAGAGGGAGACGCCGCTGTAGCAGGCAGCATGGCTCTGCTCGCAGCTTGTCTGTCTCTGCAGGCGGAGGGATCCGTCCTGGCCAAACTACTGTTCAGCCAGGCAGCAGCCCTTGCATCCCTTTAGATGTGGTTAATGATATTCCTGCTCTCAGCACTCCTTTGCAAGTGCAAAGTAGTGCACGTCCTAGGGGTGCTGTGGGAAGAGGTGCGAGTGTTACTATGCGTCCCTCTTGTACCCCCCGAGGGCGTGGCACTCGGCTGCCTCGCCCCGGGGCGGGACATAGTTAGTTTGAATTCCCTGCGGCCAATCAGCCGCAGGGGATTTACTTAGTCTCCTATCAGACGGTGCCAGGTGGCGCAAGGTCATTGGTCATCCTGGCCATTTAAGGAGAGCCTGTCCTGTACACCATTGCCCGATATAGCCTCTGTTAACACAGTGTGCTTGGGTGTGTCTTTATGTGGTTTAAAGTTTATCTGTTTGTCATTACCTTAGTGACCTGATCTGAAACTCACCCTGCTTGAACTCTGCCAGCCCTGACCTCGGATTGTTACTGACCATTCTGCTTGCTGCCTGCCCTGACCTCGGATTGTTCTTGACCTGCATTTGCCTTATCTTCCTGTACTTCGCTTTATTGGACTTAACCCTTGGTGTGCTGTATGATTTTGAATAAAGCCCGATTTAAGGGTATCTGGAGTTGGTTGTGGTTTGTGTGCCCAGGCGCATTACATGTACTTCTTGGTTATACTTAAAATATACACTTCACAATTAAAGGGCATTGGCCTTGATAACCATAGATTTTATCCTTCTCCCCATTTTCCCTCAGACCATATGATACCCATGTGCAATTACATTTTCATGCTTTGTCCTTCATGCAGTTTCAGCCTTATGGTCTCCCTGATGCATTCCACCCCCCTCTTCATTTGGAATATATATATAGTACTGAATATGATTTAAATTGAGCTTCCTAGTTGCAGAGTGGATCTAGTATACTTCAGGATTTAGCAAAATGGTTGCTCTTTTTTACAAGGACAAGACTTGTTGAACACACCTGCCATAAGGGACCCTAATGAAGAATAGGGCCTAGTTAGGAAGTGGACTGTTATTTCTACTAGCTGACAAAAATTAAAACACACTGCATTGACAAAAGTGGAGTTTCTTACAAAGGGCCTTATGCCTGGAACGCCTAGCATGAACTTGACTTGGGCCCCAGATTACTACATATGGACACCCTTCCAAATCATTCTGGACCCCTTGGCACTAGATAGCATTAAGGATTTCAAGACCTGGTGCTCTTTTTACCCCCACAGTGATAACATTAAAGTTCGCGTCCCCCCAACTCCACAAGATATTATTGCCTACCCCACTAGTAGACCAGGGATTTAGTTCTGAAAGCGATGTCATATCACATAATGAAAAAACAATTAATATTCCAGAGAAAAGGACCAAGATACTTAATGGCCTTAAGACATCAAGCACCAATATATTGTATATTTTTAGGAGAGTCATTTTAAAAAGCACAGTATCCCTAGAATAGTTCATACTTTATAAAGGCACATCATGCCACTCAAGTAAATCTGATGAACTTATACTTCCCAAACTTAGGCCAAGTTCAATTCTCACAATAATTATTTATTTGCTGAATGATTTTGCCCCAGTCATTATTATATTGGGTGGAGATTTTAAAGTTCCCCTAAATGCTATTCAAGACACCCAACAGTAGATCTGCTATTAACATAATGCAATACATAAAATTAAACAGTTACTGCAGTCTCTACACCTAGTTAATGCTTGATGAACACTCTCACTCAATTCAAATATTATTCAGCAACTCATTGTAAATATTCTCTCATTGTTAATTTCTACATCTCTTAAACAGATTTAACAGACTTGGCAAGGCAAATATAAACATACAAGTTCACTCAGGCCATGCCCTGATTTCCCATACCCTGGCCAGAACCCAGGGTATACATCAAATTTGGCACTGGAGGCTTACCCAAACCCTCCTGAGCGATAGGATCACTAAGAAGACTAGTTGATAATGTATTGCAATTCTTTTTGTAAAAATTCTCCCCATTACATCTAAAATTTGAACTACCCAGAAACATGCAAAGGCCAAGATAGTTCAAGCATTAGTTGAAGAAATAGCCAAACTAGAACCAGCTCACAAACACTCTCAAATTTTAGCAGTGGATAGGCAGCTTTTAAGGGCAGACAAAAACGTTAATGAATTTTGGCCACGTATATTCTTCTTTTTGCTCACAATTATGCTATAAGACAGTAACAAAAGTGGAAAATTATTAGCATGGGCTCTTTAGAAGGTAAAGTTAGCCTCCAATATTGATGAAACAATTGACAACACTGACCAGCCCACACAACTTGCAAGCAAAATAGCACCGTAATCTCACCAGTTTTTTTCCAAATTATACAACTTAATCTGATTGTTCTCCTCTCAATTTGTTTCAAAGATTGGCATGCTGACCTTGCGGCCTGAAGAGGCCAAATTGGTGGAAAGCCCATTCCACTTCTACTGGTTACAGCCTTGAGACCCGTGCAGCTACCATCTAACTAGAGGTAGAACCAGAGTGTGCTACACAGGCAGCAGTAAATAGCAGAATCACATACAAATTTGAAATCTTTTTAAGCCTTAAAAAGTGTTATTTATAGGGACTTTTCAGGTACCTTTGTGCACTTTTAGCTATTTACTAGCATTGCTTAACACATAGTAAAATGCTAAATACAAAATCAAAATACTTAACTGTAGGACCTGTACAGAAAACCTGTTCAGCTACGTGTCTGGTCTATGCACAGCCAGGCCTTGGATCTTTTACAAATTGCTGATTAGACATTAAAAGAGAAGCGCGCATTCATGTGGTCATCACTGTGCCCTTTTATACTGGATTACCCTACTGCATTGCTTTTGTTGGTAGAGATTGATATCCTGAAATATATAGATATATAGGCTAGCTATATGGAACATTTCATTTTATAAGAAATATGTCTAAAACTGAGAAAAAATATTTAATGGCTTGATTTGATTTAACACTACTAAAAATTAAAAAAAAGTTATATTGGATAGTTCTAACTTCATTGCAAATGATAATGACATTTTCTTATTTTTTGGTGTGCCAAAGGGCTCAGGAAAATACAAAATAATTCTAGATATTTTATTATAACATTTGTAAGCTAAAAAAAAGTGTTCTAAAGAGAGAGACATGCAGGTATGTGATCCCCCCAAATAATGTTCTAAAGATACAGGGGTGACAGGCAGTAGGGCTCTTATTGTGCTTTAATGCATAAGTAGGCTGGACAATGTGCAGGCAAATTTTGGCAATCTCAGTGAAGTTAGGGAGAGAGGAAACAAGACATTAGTTGATTACAGAAGTTTAATAGGAGGAACAAAAGTTAAGTAATAGATAGTGAGAAGTGCACAGCATACTGAGCCAGGCTGCCCAGGACACAACCTGTTACCTTCCATCCTCCATGTTCTACGGTGGCCTCATTTGACCACAGATGTGTTGGACGAGGCACCACATGGGATGCTGTGGCTTGTTCACTATAAAACTGAGGAATAAATATGGAGCCAGAACTTCTCTGAAATACCTAGGAAATTAAATACAGCAGGATGGGAAACAGAAAGCATATATGTAAACAGCTACTGTTATTACACATTACTTACACAGTACATATTATCCAATCAGCGCAGATAAATTAGAGGCACAATTAGACATGAACTTGCACTAATCAATGGCAATGAAATACTATTCAGTGGTGTACAGAAACAACAAACCATAAAGATAAAGTCTTGTACACAAATAATAGATGGTGGACAGTACCAATCTGAGTCATGAACTTGTTCCTGGCAACCACATATACATGCCTACTCACAACTTATGACCTTTCATAATCAATAAATGCACCTATTTACGGTTGCGCTGGAGGAACAACAAGCTAGTAGCAAAAAGCAAAGTATGTATTTATACATTAATACACAGTGATCTCCCATGAATTTTTTTTAGCTGGGTGGGGGGGGAAGATGTAGCCAGGTGGTCAAACAGTAGGCGGCAAACATAAAAAGATTTAGTGTTCCTAGTTTGTGTTAGGGCCATTGTTATCCAGTAACCCCAATATTTGTGGCTTCATTCTACCACCCCCTTATACTTTGTTCCAACTTTGTAATACCTAGCCTCTTAGTAAGCATTGTTTTTACATAATTTGGGCATGTCCATTGCCCATTTAATGTAACTCATTTTACTAGTGTCCCATGTTTTGTAGAGAGTGCAATGTAATATTTTAGGCTTAGTTCGCATTAGCAGTAGAAGTAAGTAAAGTAAAAAAAACAAAACAGTGACATCTACTATTCCGGAGTGCCTACTGGCAATCATTATTATTATTATTATTATTATTATTAATAATAATAATAATAATATAAATATCAATATAAATAAACAGTGTTTATCTAGCGCCAACATGTTACGCAGTGCTGTACATTAAATAGGGGTAGTAAATGACGAACAGATACAGACAATGACACAGGAGGAGGAGAGCACTAAGTCTCAGAAGTGGTAACATGCAATAACTGCTAGGCTTTTCCAGGTGTTTTCAAGAGATTTTTTTTTACTTGAAACTGAATGGGGAAAAGGGAAAAAAACTTTGCAAGTTTCTAAAGACGCTTCTATAGCGTTAACAATCAGTTCCAATTCAAGTCTACACAGATGGCTAGAGAAGCAAACCAACCCTGAACTTTGCATGTAGCATCTATAAAAGTCTAGCAATGCTACCACCAACTACCACATGCAAAAATGACAAAAAAAAAAGAAAAGTGCCATAAGTTATAGAAGTTATACCACTAATATAATAAACCTACAGTTTGGTACACCAGAGCTCGCTTGTGGGCTGCAAATAGTTACTGATCTGTACTGCAGCACTGTGATCCCCTCTCAGAACAAAGCAAACAATAGCCCTACTCGGCCATCAAATACTTCTTTTTGCTAGTTCCCTCTCTTACTAACAGGGAAATAAAAAAGTCCTTTTGCATAAACAAAACTTGACAGCTTACTCTTAAGTGGTTGTCACTGGAGTTCTTTTCCCTTCAAGCTTTGGAAGGCCACTGAGCTCCCAGCAGTCTGCTCCTGATTCTCTAGTTCCGGGTAAAGACCCGGGCATGCACCTGGTGGCCAAGGATCCCTCCCAACTCTTCCTTGGCTGACTCCAGGACACTTAACACTGGATTTTTATGAAAGCCACCCGTCAGCTAAATATCAGTAAAAAATTTTTCAAACAAGTCCAAAAAAAAAAATAGCATTGTCACAACCTTAAACAAACCACAATGGCCCAGCATTAAAATAAATGAGTAACAGTTATATAAAAATAAGGTTAATAAAACTCCAAGACCTGGTGGATTACACCTACATGTCATCAAAGAGCTGAGCTCTGTTATTTCAACACCATTGTTTCTAATTTTTAAGGACTTTTTGATCACTGGCATGGTACCAATGGACTGGCGTAAAGCCAATGAGGTACCTACCTTTACAAAGTCATTTTCAAGTAATTACAGACTGATAAGTTTAACTTCTAAAGTTGGAAAGATCCTAGAGAGGTTGATAAAGAACCACACTGAAGTGTTTTTGCTATAAAATTTTATTGTTAAGTTATAGTCAGCACAGATTCAAGAAAGATTCAAGAAAGTTGTCCAACAAATGTACTCTCTTTATGAGTAAGTAAACCATTAGACAGTGGAGTAGCAGTTGATAGTATACTTGGACTTTGCTAAAGCATTTGACATAGAATCCCAATGTTAATGTGCAATTTAGGGTTTATAGGATTAGAAATCTCAATCTTTAAATGGATAGAGAACTGGTTTAAAGACTGCATCCAGAAAGTAGTGATTATTTATTCATACTGTAAATGGTCTAAGGTTAGTTAATTATCCCCAGGGTACAGTGTTAGCACTTTTACTGTTTAACATATTTTTAAAAGATATCTCTATATCGTTAAATGAATAAAAGTACAATTTCCTTGTTTGCGGGTGACACCAAACTATGTATTGGAATTGAAAAGTCCATACAGGATGTCTATAACCTATAAGTACTAACAACATTTTGGGGACTAACAACATGTGTGCTTCATACAGTCTAGAGGGATAACATAACTAGGAGTCAAAAATGGGAAAGGATTTTTTTTTGGGGGGGGGTTGGTAGATCATAGACTTGCATATTTATTTGCATGCAATGCCAAGCCCCAATTTCTAAAGCTAGCAAAGTACTTTCTTGTATTAAAAGAGGTATACTCTGCAGAGATCAAGACATTATCCCACCCTTGTACAAGGCATTAGTGAGACCTCATCTGGAAAATGCAGTCCAATTTTGGGCACAACTTCTCAAAAAAGGTATTTTGGAAGTGGAAAGATAGCAGCGAGGGGCCACTAAACTAAAAGAGGAATGGAAGTGCTTACCTATAAGGAGAGATTAGCTGTACTATTACTATTCTCCCCTGAGAAAAGACTTTTAAAGCAAAACTTTCATTTCATTCTTTAAAAAAATGACACCTTTACTTCCGCAGAGCCTTTAATCCCTCCACAGTTGGCTTCCATTTGGTCCTGCGCTGTCCCAGATTCTTACTTCTTTCTTGCACAGAGGAGCCAGCGGGTGCATCATCTTTTTCTATTCTGCTCCTGCTTCTGTTTATGTTACCCAATCTTGCACTGCACAGGTGCCATACAAGGTGATGTTTTCTCGTGTAAACATAAAAAAAAGTACCAATCTCACTGCGCATGACTGAGATTGGTTTATGTCACCATTTTCCCAAAACCAGGAAGGAATGACTATGAAGTCATGAACTTTAGACCAATTTCTCTGCTTAACATTTACAATAAAATCTTGGCTCAACTAGCAGCTACTAGCAACTATTGGAAAACAAACAACACGCAAACAGTTTGTGATTACATATCTTGTGTGTATGGTACAAAGTGAGGAACAGATGTCCGGGGAATACCTGTAATAGTTTTCCATGAGTATTAGTATATGGTGAGTAGTCTGGATGTGGAAAGGTGAGGGAAGTGATGCAGCCATTTGTACAGACCTCAGGTGGCTTTGAAGTAATTAATGTAGTCCCGCAGACCCTTGTTCAGAGTGGGTGGAGGGGCTCTGAGCACAGAGTCAGGAGAATTTGCGCAAGCGGAGGGACCTAGTGAGTTTCTGTGGCGTAGGATCTGATTTGGAAAAGAGGTAAGAGCGAAGGAGGGGCTGGTGTAAGTCTAGAGGAGAGTGTGTGTATGGAGAGTACCTTTTTGGTGCAAAGGTCCATCAAGTTCAAAATTGTGGGGATTTCTCCCTCTGCCTATGAGCACAGTGACTCAGGCAGTAAACTGAAGTTGCCTATATTGGGGAGGAACAGAGAGTGGAGGTAATTCAGATGAAAGCAGATTCATAGTCTGTGCCATAGTGACTGTGAGATTTTGAGGCACTGATTCTGGGAGAAGTTCCTAGTTCATATGTAAATGTGCTGTGTTTGTGAATAAAGATGTACCGTGTATCCAATCTTTAAGGATATGCATTAGAGTGGCTAGATTGTAAGACTCTATGTCTGGGAAGTTTAGGCTGGTGTTGGCCGGAGGTTGTTAGAGAATGTTTCTTCTCACGTTGGAGATCTTTTTCCCCCAGATAAACATGCAAAATGCATTATTATTCCTTGTAGGTCTGACCTGGTTAAAAAGAGTGGCAGCGTATGTAGCAAATATAGCAGACGAAGGAAAATTATCATTTTAGTGAGCATAACCTACCCATAAAGGAGAGAGTGAGCTTGCTCCAATGTGAATAGGACCAACACATCTTGTGTACCTGGGGAAGAATGGTAAACGCCTGAAGGCATGATCCGGTTTTGGGAATAAGAACCCCCAAGTATGGGAACTCAAGTTTAGACCATTGGAAAGGGAAGGGTGAGTGCAATAATGGTTTGTGTTTAGGGAAGAGATACAACGCTATATATGTATTTTGCGAAGTTGATTGAGTAACCTGAGAAGGGCTCAAAGTGTAGAACGGTAGTTGTTATAAATGGTAATGAAGTTTATGGTTTGGAAATAAATAGTAGGATGTCATGTGCAAAGGCAGGGATACTAAGTTCTCTGGGGCAAAAAATAGGAGGCCTGAGAATTCTGGCAAAGTTTCCAGGACTTTCAAGACCGGGTCAAGGACCAAATCGATTAGAGGGAGGAGAGGGGACAACCCTGACGTGTGCCTTTGTGAGTGGTAATGGGTTGTGACAGTTGGTAATTAACTAAAAGTCTGACTGCGGGAGTAGTGTACAAAAATTCAATAAACAGTCAAACTGTTCGCACAGTGCCAATGTTCCAAGAGTTTGTGAAGGTAGGGCCATAGGATTCTGTCAAATGCTTTCTCAGCATCTAAGCTTAGAAGCATGTGTTGTCTATTAGAGGGAAGGGTGGTGGCACTACGGATGTCTAGTGAGATATGCCCATGGTGCACAAATCCTAACCGATGTTTTTTGAGAAGAGAGGGAAGCAGAATCTGGGGACAGTTGGCTATGATTTTCGTAAAAAGTTTAAAGTCAGTATTAAGTAAGGCAATGGGATGTTATGCAGAGGGGGTCTCAAGATCTTTGTGAGGTTTTAAAATCAACGTTGTGTACGCATGATTAAAGGAGGTAGGTTTGCCTGTAGGTGATGCTCATATGGCTGCTGCCACTTCCTGTAGAGAGATGGGGTCCTCCAGGTTATTGCTGTTGTTCCTGTTATAATTTAGGTAAGTTTGCCCGTTCCAGGAAGGCAGTCATAGCATCCAGGTTTGGGTTTTTTTCACATTAGGAAAGTGAGAATCGAAGAGAGCTGTGATGTCACTAAGGGAGTAGAGTTTTCTACCTGAAGCAGGGTCGGTAAGGGAGTAAATGGCTTTTCAGGGGGCCATGTGGGGTAACCATCATGGCCAAGAGGGACCCAACTTGATAGCCCCATCTGAAGTATTTGTACTTAAAAAGTCTGGGAGTGGAGATGGGAGTCCAAAACCAGTGAAGGCCTGTAGCCATTGCTGTTTATCTTTCCCAGAGAGGGAGGCTTTAGATGTTTTGTAGGCCTTGACAACATTGTTGTATAGGGAGTCACCTAGCTCTCGGTTGGTTTTACAACAATAGGCAAAGTAGGTGGGGATTTGACCACGCATGTCCCCATTTCCCATCTCCCCCAGCAGTATGGGGGTTTCCCAGTTTTGTAAACTGTCATCTAGGAAGTTGTTCCAGGATACATGGAAAAGGCAGCAGAGTTGGATAGGTATGAAAGAGAAACACCATCGCTGCATGTGGGAGTACGGGGAAGCTAAATTGAGATGCAAGAATACTGGGGCATAATCCGAAAGGAAGATTGGGCGGTAGCCCATTTTATCCACCTGGGAAAGCATAGAATCCAGAATAAGAAAAAAAAAATGGCGGAGAGTGATTTATGGACTTTGGAATGACAGGAATATTTCCTGTAGGTGGGGTTAGGCCAGGGACCAGGGACCAGGTGAGAGAGCAGATAGGTAAATGAGGAGAGTATGTCACGCTTGGGTAGACAGGGCCACAATGGGGCGCTACGGCTTGAGGTGGTGTGAGCCCTGAGAAGGGCCAAGGCGTAACGTCTAAGCAGTAACCAGGTCTTCTCCAGAGCCTCTAGTGGTGAGGATGTTGTGCTGCTGGTTACTGCCAGGTTGCAGTACTTGGGCACACCAGGGTGGGCAGGATGATGCACAGTACCAAATCACTAGACAAGGCAATTGTCAGAAAAGGCCAGGGTCAAGGCAGGCAGCAAGCAAGAAAGGTTATGAACAAGCCATGGGTCAAAAACCAGAAATCCAGTAAATAGACACCGATGACATGGGGGGCACTTCAGACACAGGAGAACACAAGACACACTGGAAGCAACAGGAGGCACAGGTGACACGGTAGACACAGGGATATTGCAGACACAGAGGAAAACTGAAAAAGCACAAGGGGACAGGCAGGGGAACACCAGGCTGGGCAATAAGGGAGCTGGACAGGGAGAGCCCTGAACAGCAGGTGTAGAGGAAATGCTCAGCAGAGCTAGGGGGCTTGGCACTAGTGGAGACCCATTGGGTGCAACTAATAAAACTTGGGAGAAAAGGCATGCCCAGGGTCAGTACTGCCCACATGCACAGGAGAAAGGCGCCTGTGCTTTAGCAAGGAAAAGGTAAGTGTGACAAAGTTTTGGCCACAGATGATGGGTTATGGTGAGATTTGTCTAGTTTGGAGTTGTGGACTGCATTGAAATCACCTGCAACCAGCAGGTTGGGGTAGTCACCACCTAGTAGGAGTTGGGTCAAGTGAATGAAGAACCTGTATTAATCCCATTGGGGGCATAAATGTTTAGTAGGGAGTATATAGTGCCTTGCAATGACATAATTAATAAAAAGGACTCTGGAATTTGATAAGGAAGAGCTTTGTTGAGGAGGATGGCAACACCCCCTTTTTATTTTGACGAGCTGGAGGAGAAGACTTTTCCAATCCAGGGGTTAGGGATGCGAAGAGTATCATCCTGTGTAAGGTGAGTTTCCTGGAGGAATGTCCAGAAAGAAGGTTTTTAGGTGAGAAGCAGCTTTCCATCTTTTTTCAATCTTTTCCATCTTCTTGAGTTGGCAGGAGTGGAGTAATTGTGGTTGCACAGACCAGAGCCAAGTACACCACAGGGAGTCATAGGTGTTTGCAAGCACGGCCCTACCACAGGAAACAGTAGAGTCAGGTAGTAGAAGGGGAAGACCAGCAGCACAACCCCAACAGTGATAGGAGAGGAGGCAATAGTTCGGTCGAGATGACCCAGAGCCGATAGTAGGAACCCGAAGAGCCTGGTGTGCTGGGAGGTGTACACATGCCCAGAGGGGTTCACTTATCTTTAAGGGAATCATAGCTGGGGGAAGTGTGTGCTGGTCTCAACTTTCTGAAAGTTTGCTGTCCATGGTGGAATGTAGGCACGTTGGGTGCTGGAGCTGGAGCTGTCACTGGACTGTGGATGAAGCAGCTCAGAGAAATGTGTGCTGTAAGGAGGAGGCTCACAGCTGGATGGCCAGAAGAGAAGAAGAGGAGTAGAGGGAAGAATCTCAATTCCTAGAGCACTTAGGCCCGGTGGCAAGATGGCTGCTATCACTCGCACCTTTTTTGCTCAGGAGCGCAGGGTCTGCTTGAGATAGCAAGGGGCTCTGGCAGAGGCACCCTGACCTGCTTGGTGTGCTCCTCGGTGCTTGGTGCAGATGTCGGCACGTGGCGTCCCATTGGGTGCTGGCAAACAGGCAAATCACAGAAGTCTGTGAGGAGCATAGATAAAATGCGGCCGCCGTGCCTGGCTCTGACCCTGGAAGTCCCTATCTACTTAACTGATAATACAGGTCTTAAAGGTATAGTCATGGGGGCTGTTTACTTTAAGCAACACATTTATATAGGCAACATGCTCCTTATTGTGACTCAACTCTTAACACCCCCTCCTAATCTTTTGAAGACTTTTTATTGAAGGTATATTTATTATAGGTTCTCTTCTTTTGGTCTTAATATAAATGTGGATAAATCACCTGTCCTTAATATATTATTGCCAGGTCCATGTGCAACCAATTCAGTTTCCTCCTAAGTTATCATTTCCTTTTCTCTAGTCTTCCTCTAGGAATACCCTTTCTAGGTAATAATAGGAAATTTTTAATGTAAAAACGGTACATTTAAAATACTTAGTATCTTAAATTTCCTGCCTGGTCTCGCCTCTCCCACGTTCCCAGCCCCCAGCCACACACTCTTAGGCAGATGCCCAGCTGGCATCTGCTTCCCCTGGCATTGCGTTCTCAACGTTCACACACCAGGTTACACAGATGCCCGACATCGCCAGGGAAATAAAGATGCCGGGCATTGCTGGAGGACACTGCAAGCACCACTTACCAGGTAAGCTGTTTAAACTCCCTGGTAATTCCACCCCGAGTGTGGCTCAGGGTTAACGCTTTTGGTATGGATAATTTACCGAGCCACACTCGGCATTGCAGCTAAGGAGGTTAAACTGATAAATAATCAAAGGAGATAGAGTAAGAGTAGGAAATGGTCCTTCCTGATGCTAATTTTGTTAGCCACACCCTTAGTAGAGCGATAAATGTAAAAAGAATTAGAAGAAGGGTTTTGTGTGGCAAAAAAAAAAATTTACAAACAACGATTTTCAAGTTATAATCATGCACAAGTAAGAGTAACTGTTATGCCAACCACATACAATTTGTGGGTTGGCTTATTAGTCTAACAGACATAAATCCTCCTAATATGACATAAAGTCAAAAATTCAGTAGATAAATCTGTCTTTTATGCACAAAAAGGTCTCAGGTCCTGATGCGTTTCACGCTATGCGCTTCCTGATTATGGATTATGAGAACCATAAAAAACACAAATAGGAATAATATGGTACGGCAAAAGTTAGGTGGAGTTAGCAGGATAACAAGGGATATATGGATAACAGTTGAAAAGAATAAAAGCATTTCAGCATATTTAAAAGAGTCCAAAAAAAAGTACGTAAAAATATAAGCAAAAGGCACACTGTCACTGAGCAATACATACATACATACATGCAAATATACCTCTGACATATACCACAGCGCTGTACAAAGATCAGTGGTGCACTCACTTAGTCATATGTCTAGAAATTTTGGTTTAAATGTCTCAATGTGTTTCCCAGTGATGGTGGAACATGGTTAATAAGTCTAACTAAGAGGTCTAAACATTTCGTAAGAGGTATATCCAGGAAGAAAGTTTTATAATAGTGTATGTGGACTATTTATAAAGAGCTGAATCTGGTATTCATCAACCATCTCTATCGAAGAAAGAAAAAAAAACAATATATACATACTTTTTTTTTCCAGGAGTTTTATGCCTGTTTTGGTGAGGACTAGCATAATGAGGTACTGTTCATTGCAGTAGTATTCCCAGTCTACAAGATGGTTTCCTAGTTTATATGTCTGTGAAATCATGACACCCCCCCCCCCCCTAATAATTCCACCAGATCCCTGTGGATTTTTAACCTTACTATTTCCATAAGACAGCTGTAATTTTGCAGGAAAAAAATGTTTAAACCATACATACAGCCGAGAAGGACCTATCAGGACCTATTTTAATACGCAAATACATTTATCATCTACTAAAGCATTATATGACTTCCACAGTTTTTTTTAAAGATAAAGATTACATTTGAGAAATAATTGCATAGTTAGGCTAGATCAAAAAAGACACACATCCGTTAGGTTCAAACAAGAGTGAAAAAGTGTATTCTGCTAATATTTTGTCTTCTCTGGCCTTCAATCATTCTTTCACTCCTCATAAACCTGCTAACAATAATTATAAATAAAACCTTGATCTAGACCCAGTTAAATTAAAACTTTGTTTCTGTGCTTCATTAACATTGTGGAGTTTATCTTTAAAAACCTGCTTCTTCAGGAGCCTAAACCAGTAGCTGATGCAGTGGAAGGCAAAACACAAGAAATCAGGAATTCCCCGTTTATTGTGATTTAGAAACACATCAAGACGTTTTGAAAGTCTACTGTAGATACTGAGACATTCTGTTTTACATTTTCACTCTTTGTAAAGCAGTGTTTCTATATGCCAAAATTTTTTTCGTGTCATTTGAAATCACCTTACAGTGGAATTAAAGTCTAATTTTTATCATTGGTCAAGGGGATCATTTTTTTTTTTAAAGAAGAAAGAGAGAAATTCGTGCACCTCAGCTATCTTTTATCAATGAGTACTCTGATCTATGCAGAACCAACTCAAGTGCATGCTGAGCCAAGAAGTAAGTTTTGTTATCCATGCCTAGTTAGTGGAAGTTTTGCTAACTTTTTTTGTCCTTTTCACAACTCCAGTTCCACAATATACTAACATTGAGCTTAAATATAAAGATGTTTTTCAACATTGTAATAAAAATCTTACATGAAGTAATACATATATATAGTCAGGGTTACCAACTACCATTAAGCAGGTTGCTAATTGGGTATTAATCAGAGAGAGTTCTAGCTGTAGAGATTGTATATTATCTTGTAGCCCGACGCGTTTCACCTAATGGCTTCTTCAGGTGTGTGTAGACGAATAGAAACTACCAATTTAGAGCAAAAAGAAAGGAAATTTTACAGTTGAAAACTGCAAAATAAACATACAGAGTACATATTTAGCCTAACATACATTCAAAGTCAGTTAGGATCATATATACATAAAGTAGCAGACATTGGTATATCCAGGTAATATATAGGTTACTAAAGGAGTGCATTATTTGAAAGAGTGTTTGGTAAAAAAGTAAGGTAAAACAAAGACAAAGTATACAATAGGAACATCATAATATATGTGTGTTCCTAGTATGTATTGTTAACTAAGTGTAAAGTTTAAAATAAATGTACATTGGCTAGACGAGGTGAGTATTATACAATAATAGCATAATTTGAACAGAATGTATATTGACTAAACAAGATAAGTATTGTACAGTCCTAATAATAGAGGTGTGTAATTAGGTATGTTGAGTTGTATATAGTATATGAATGAATAATATATATTTATAGGAAAATATCTATAAAGGAATAATAGTATATATGTCTTGTTAGATTAATATCACTTACTTAATTCCAGGTATAAGTTAGATATAGAGATGAGAGGTAGTAGATAGCCTAAATTGGTGATGAAAAATAAATCAAGATGGAGTATATTAACCACCTGGGCGGTTACCCCGAACTTGGTTTGGGGTAAAAACACTTGCAGAAAGCTATTACCCCGAGCTTTTCTCAGGTGGTTAAAAATAGAAACAGGTGTCTCTTACCTGGTGCCGCTGTGATCATTCCGTGTGCTGTTGTTCCATCCGAGCTCTCCAGCGTCGTTTTCCAGCGTCGATCTCTGTCTCCAGCGTCTCCAGTGTCTGTCTTCTCTGTCGGCTTCTTCTTCCCTAGGTGTTCGTGTGTACGTCAGCGCGTGATGACGTCGTTGGCGCGTGTGCCCATCAGCGAGAAAACATAAATTCAAATTCGCATTTTGAATGGGTTTGAATACAAACTCCTCTATCCAATCCAATACAAAATAATATAAAATAAATACAAAGTATATAACTGGGAAATTCAAATTCACATTTTGTATTGGATTGGATACAAACTCCTGTATCCAATCCAATACAAAATAATATAAAATAAAGACAAAGTAAATAACTGGGAAATTCAAATTCACATTTTGTATTGGATTGGATACAAACTCCCGTATCCAATCAAATACAAAATAATACAAAATAAACACAAATAAATACACAATCAAAGTTTTAAAAATTACCAGTTATTCCCTGGATAGCTAGTGTGTAACATTGTGTGTCTTTTCTTACCTTTGCTGATCTTTGCCTAATTTTGACCGCCTGCTGCCTGCTTTGACCTCTGGCTGGACTCTGACATCTCCGCCTGCTTTGACCTCTGCTTGGACTCTGACATCGCTGCCTGCCCTGACCTCTGCCTGGACCCGGACATCACCGCCTGCCTGACCCCTGCTATGGCTTCAAGCTCCAGAAGGCATCTATCCACCCAAGATGTGTTGGAACAGTTCACAGACAGCAAGAACGATCTGGAGTCACTTGTGGAGTCCACTGATAGTGGTGAAGCTTCTGGAGACCTCTCATCTGAGTCTGAGACCGAGACCGCAAGTGAAAGTGATTCTATGGAGGTTAGTGATGTGCGTACCTGGTGTGCGATTGACACCCGTCAGGCCCAGCCTGCGCTCCCTAGGTTTCCATTTACTGGGGTGCCTGGCCTGAAGGTGCACTGTGAGCACAACCCACTCGCCTACCTGGAGCTATTTCTGAATGGCGAAGTCATTCAGAAAATAGTTGAAGAGACAAACAGAAATGCAGCCCAACAGCTGGCTGCTCCACATGCAAGCTTGTCCAGAACCCGGAAATGGGAACCGGTCACCCAAATAGATATTTGGCTTTTTCTGGGCCTTGTTATTCTCCAGGGGGTGGTGGGGAAACCCCTGCAAAAGTGGTACTGGTCCACCAACAAACTTCTTGCCACCCCTTTTTTTGGCATGGTTATGTCTGAATATCGATTTAGCCTAATCATGAAATTTTTACATTTTACCAGCAATGGTGATTTTGATGAGACCACCCATCCTGTCCCCAAGCTAAAAAAATTTGGGAGGTTTATAAGATGAATATCAACAACTTCAAAACCTGCTATGTGTCAGAAAAGGACATTAGTGTGGATGAAAGTTTGATGTCATATAAAGGGAGACAGAGCTGGGTGCAGTACATGGCGTCCAAGAGAGCACGGTTTGGGATCAAGTCTTTTATGCTGTGCGAATCCAAATCTGAAAATATCTGGAACTCTGTCATATATACAGGCAAAGGCACAAAATTTGACCCCAGATTTAGTTCCTTTGGAGTAGCAACGTCTTCTGTGCTGTCTCTTATTGAGCCTTTACTGAACCAAGGTATTGTCTTACTACAGACAATTTTTATACATCCCCTGAGCTTTACGAGTTCCTGATACAAAACAAAACGGATGCCTACGGAACTGTTAGGGCTAACCAGCGTGAATTGCCAGCCAATTTCACTGCACAAAAGCTCAAGCCTGGGGATAACGTTGCCTGGCAGAAAGGAAAGATGATGGCTCTCTGATGGCATGATAAAAAGGATGTATGCAGGGGATATGTGGATTTCTTGTTCAATAAAGAAAGATGTCCATGAGCTATTTGTCTGTGTACCTAGTAAAATATATAAAAAATAAACCTAAACCAGAAACATATATCAAGGATAGACAAGGTTTGCTGTTAGATAATACATAGTATACATACAAGTATATACCGTATTTCCCCATGTATAAGACTCTCCCATGTATAGGACTCGATTTGATTTTGGGACCCAAAATTAGGAAAAAAATAATTTTATTACATAAAGTTATTGAACTTACTGAACTTTATTCATCATAGAATCCATACAACTCCTTATCACTATCAAAACCCTCATCCATATGATAGTTCTTTGGCTTGTCCTCATCTGTGTCTGATGACGAATCACTGTCTTCATATAATGCCTCATCCTCAGTTCCATCTATGGCATTTGAAATGCCACACTTCCTAAATGACTTGACAACGATCTCAATCTTCACATTATCCCAGGATCTTTTCACCCAGGTACAAACTATAGTTGGTTCCTTCACTCTTCCTGCTGGTGTCAAATTATCCCAGAAGCCTTCATCCATTGGGTCCATTCGTCTCTCATGGCAGCTTTGAAGGGTTTGTTGATGGTGACATCAAATGGTGGGAGCTGGGATGTCAAGCCTCCAAGTATGACGGTCAGTTTTGTTTTCTTCTCTGCAGCAATCTTCTTTGTTTTTTTTAATTGTTATGTGTACCCTGAACTGATCAAGCACCAAAAGAGCAGATTTGCATAAGAGTTCCACCTGGTCTTCTGCTCCAAACTTTCTCAAACCAGATCTTCACCCTATCCTGATCTATCCAACATTTGTCATGAACATAGACAATCACTCCTCGAGGAATGTGTTCTATTGGCATTGTTTTGCGTTTGAAAATCAGCATAGGAGGCAGCTTGGAAGCTAGATAATAATAAGCTGTATAATGGCTCCACATGTCTTCACCCCCTTCTTCTCAACAGTTCTGTTACTTGGTACATCAAATTGAAGGAGGACTTCCATATTTGCAATCTGTCCAAACTCAAACTGATATGTCTTCTGACATTGAATGACAAAACTATGAAATTCAAGGACCTGTTGCCGATAGCTTTCCGGCATCTTTTGGGCAAGTCTGGTGCCTGTACGCATGCTTAGTCCATTTTGTTTCATGAACCTGAAGCACCAATTGTGTCCTCCTTTAAAATCAGTAACTTTTATTTCTCCAGCAATTCTTCTTGTCTCATGCTGAACTATATTTGTAGACACAGGAATTACGATTGCCTTTGCTCTTCAACTAATATCAATAATTCCTTGTCCAAATCAGCCATTTTGCTGACTTGCCTCTCATGGCCTTCTTCTTCCGTGGCATCTTCAGTAAAGTATCTTTTTCCCATAGCCAGTCTTGAATTGTTTTCTCAGTTTGAGGAGGACCAAATTTACATTCAGTAGCATGATTTCTATTCACTTTTGTAGTGTGGTGGGCTGCGTAGGCATCCATAGCCAAAAAAACCCAATAAAAATTATTGAGAAAACAACAAGTGCAACAAAGCATGAATTGCAAGTAAAAAAAAAATCTACTACTATTGTATAAGATGCACCCTGTTTTGAGACCCCAAATTTTTCGGACACAAAGTGTGTCTTATGCATGTGGAAATACGATATATGCATACATCTGTATATGCAGAGTAAATCAATAAATTGAACTGATTACATTAATTGGGAATAATTAATTGCACATTGAGTTTGCCAGTAAATATAGCCATTTAACAATATTACAGAGAATGGGATAGATATATGTAAGAAGATATTTCTAATGAATAAAAGAAAATGGAGAAGATATTTCCTTATGTTTCTAATTAGTTTTGTCTCCAAATATTTTATCATATTTGATTACTGGTATAAGTGAAGCTAAATACTGTAGAAGACCAGTAGTAAAATTGGTGTGAAAATACTTCACAGTTTAAGTTAGTGGAAAAATAGATGTATATATTAAGAGAATAGTGGGAAAGCTATATATTGTTGGTAAGGTATGTTATGGGTAAATTATATATGAATGTGATGAATGGATATTACCTTAATAGATGTGAAGTGTGTCAGTTGAATATAGGAAAGTTTTGTAGCTAAATACATAATTAAGGACAGGAAATTGGGTGGCCTTAATGATTACAATCCACCCTCTCTATATAGGTCAAGGCTCTCTCTCCCTTTTCTAACATACTTTCATGCAGTATGTTTCAACCATGTTTCTTACACTTTATTTTCTTTAGTCCTCAGTAACCATTTCTTCAGTTACCAAACACACTCATTGATTCTCAGTAAAAAAGTACCTGTAAAGTCAGAGTTTATACTTAACTTACTCCTGACTTTTGCACACAATGCAAGCCAAAGTTAACATAACAGTTCATCTGGCTAATCCTGGGAAATACAAAGCAGCCAAAAACTTGTTTGAATACACTCTTACAATGAACAAGTAGGTTTTCTTACAAGATTTTGCTTGCTTGCTTTCCATAGAGAGGTTCCCTGAGGGATGGGTAAGTCAAACCTAGTGATGCAGAAGATAAGGGTTAAGCAAGTAAAAATCTAACTTTCTCTTCTGTTCAATGAAGGATACAACAGAGATCAATAATATGATATCTGGGTTTAAGTAGCCACTTTTGGTGTCAAGGAGTTAGAGTTTAGATTCTAAGTGGCAAAACTTTTTACTAATATTATTTATTATTATACCAATTATTTATTCTCTAATATTATGCAGTATTATACTTTCTCATAGTATGGTTTGGCAATTGCTCTGGGCTGCAAAAAAAATTGTGCATGTTTAAATATCATGGCATAATGGTCTCTGTAAAGTTGCATACATATGTTCCCGTGAATTTGCAATCTCTGTTTTCCTAAATGTGCACAAAAGCAAATCCTGGTGTTATTTACCACTGTAGGTTGTGAGTCAGGCTCACTTACTTGGATATCAAAGAAGCAGAATAGACTTAAAGATTCTTTATTTAGGATGTATTTCTGGAAAAGGTGTCAAAAAAGGGTTACCACTATAATGCAATGGGGTACCATTGCTTTTGTTTAGCAGTCCCTAGTGCATAGACCTACTTTCTAGTGTCTCAACTTTACCATCTATTGGAGACTGGGTCACATTTGGGGGGCAATCCAACACAATCTGTTATGCTGCAAACCATGGGCTGAACACATTTAGTCACTACTATGGACGCTGTCCTGAACCCCAGTTTTGCCACTCTACCTGTGTTTTCTCTTCTTATAAAAGCATGAACTACCTTTACCAAAACTATATTGGACTGTTTGTGTCTTTTGGCCTGTGGGCAATGGATCTTATTATTTTCCTTGCCTTACCACACTCTCTGAAGGAAGTTTTATCTAATATCAATGCAGTTATCATCGGTGTGGTAAATCCAATTGGGTAATATCCCCTGTATATGAAAATGGGAGGAAGATTTACTGTAGGTCCAATGTCAAACACTAGCTCAATGAAGAGCTGGGTAGAATTTCACAGGTATATCTATCTAATACAATTATATAGACTTGAATGTAGTCCTGATCCTAGGAAGCAAGATGTAGAGAAACTGTGGAGACGTTAGGGCTTATGCCCTAAACATAATTATTAGCAAAGGTTTGTTCTTCTGAAGATAAACGGGGCCTTTGACCTTAACTTGCAGACCATCCACACAGCATGCTTATTTGACCTGTTAGTCTTTGCAAATCTTGATATTTTGTGAAGTTTCCAGTGACTACATTTAGGGCTTGAAAAATTTTATCAGTGAGGTGGATCTCCCCATTACCCCCATTTTCAGTGGATATATATTATATAAATATATATATATTTTAAAAAAATGGTCAAAGGAATTTTTTGCAGCTGACACCACTGGAGACATCAGCAGCCATCTGAACCCTTCTGTAGTATCTTCCACCAGCCCTTAAATAGAGTTGTTTCCAAATATTTGTCCCAGGCAGACCAGCTTATGCTTTTTAGCACTGACTTATCATTAATATTATACATCAATTAACAACATAATTGCTTTTAATAGCTTTTTACCATAGCCGACTTTACAATTGCTATTGTAATGTCTGGTTGGGTAAAAGTAATTTATGTTATTTGACTTGAACTAATAATGTTAACAGTAGACTGAAGTGCAGTGAGAAAGGATTTGTGCAGTTTTCCACAAGTACCAAAGATATTTAATTGTTACCAAGTGTAAACCAATCAGAGCAACAGTGAATATTTCTGATTAGCTACTGGTCTACAAAAGATAAAAGCTATAATGTCCAAGAGGAGGCCCATTGTATGTACTAAAACCTAGACTAAAGTCTAGTAAACCCTGTGGCAGCTGTCCTAATCTTATGCCAATATGTAAAGTATATCAGTATATAAAGATATTCAAAAAATGTAAAACCTCTGTACATTCTTTACGATATCCAAAGTGGAAAACTGAGCTATGAAAACTTTTCAGTTTATCTTTAGTTATTTTTCTTCACTGTCCAGGTAATCTATGTGCAAATTTACTGATATTTCTCTAACCTTGATCAGTGTAGAATCCTTCTTGCTAGTGACAATCACCTCTCCTGTTCGGGTCGTAGTAATACCATGTGAGGACGGGAAACTACGGCGAGGTGGAGGAGGAGGAGGTGATTTAGATGGTTTCTCAGTACGGTACCTAGGGACTGTAAGTTCATCTAAAACAAAACAGCAAAATACGGAAAGTTCAACTTAGTACAGTCAAAACATTCAGCAACAAAAAGTCCAGCTTAGTTTCACACAATTACACATTGTATCTAGGGCTAAAAATGTCACTGTTGATCCTTACCAGAACCCCTTCTCCCATTGGCATCTATTTTGGTACCAAGTTTCTGTGCTTGCTGTGGTTTGGTGGTACGGTGCTCAGGGGTAGATGTTGTACTTCCAATTGGTTTGTGCTTGTCAGCAAAGTCCAAATCTGGAATAGCCTTCATGAGCTCAGCCTGGGTTTCTTCCAAAAGCCGGTTAATATCCTTAGCACTGTATTGTGTTAGTGCTGCTCTTTTTTCCTCCCAGTCACGCTCTGCAGCCTATATTTGGAAGGAGTACAGTACTTATGTAGAGGAAAATAGTAAAAATAAAAAGACGTGTCAAGTAGTCAGAAATGTCATCACATCTATGAGTAGCTATGAGTAATTGCTATTAACCTAAATTACCCTAACTGGAACTTTACAAATAGTACATTTGAATGTATTGAATAAATTCCTAAGGAATGTATCTAACATAAAATGATGTTTTATGTTTCATTGTAACCACAAAAAAACACCAAATTCTTCAGTTCATGTTTCCGATGCAATATGACATTGTATAACTGAATGCATAACCTAATCATGGCATAACATAACATATAAATTAAGTTATGCTACTAGGATAAAAAGAAAAACAACTTGGTTTATCCAAAACCATCAAAAGAAACATATTTTTTATGCTAAAGCTTAAATACTCATTTATATGAAATGAGTGACTGCCATAGGCTTTCTTCATATTTTTTCTATATATCTGGCAATCATGTGAAAAAAAACATATCTTGTTGCTTCGTGGTTACACTCCACTGTATCTACAAAAGGCCCAGAAGCACGTTGTCACAACACATGCTGGATGGAAACATGTCTATGCTGTCTACCTGTAGGTATATATATATATATATATATATATATATATATATATATATATATATATATATATATATATATATATATATATATATATATATATATATATATATATACACAGGTAGGTATAAATATAAAAATATATAGGATATATACTCTGAAGGACCTACTTTTTGTCTGAAATATTGAGATTAGGTCACACTTGCTTTATGATATGCATGTGCCATATGCCAAAAAAAGAAAACCAACGTTGACACCACAAAAAATGGTAACCTGCAACATTTACATTTTTTGTTATTGGGTTTAGATTTGCTTTAAAATAGTTCATATCTGCTAACAGGTAAGACCGAGTACTGAAATTGTTGACAAGGACCAAGTGCAATAAAACAGCGATTAAACATTAAACCATTTTACATTTTGACTTTTTGGAGTTTTGCATTTGTAACTTGCATTTCAAATTTTCCGTGTATAATGAGATAAAAAAGAAAGAGGAAAGATACAGAAACGTAACACCAAGAGGTTAGAGATGTTTCTGAATCTTTCCCCTTTAAAACAAAAATTAAAAAAAAGCCCCACCTGCTACACTCCTAACCCCAAACCAGGCAAATACAGGAACAAGTTAGTGAAATTGTCTAAATATGTAATATGTTGCTCCTATGGCACCTACACTTTCAAATGATTATCCAATTGTTCACGCAGCTGGGGAGTTAAGAGATTCATTAGCTGAACACCTTTAACCCATGCATAGAGGTCTAGTCCACGTAATCCAATGTAATGAGACAACTTGCAACTGTCTAAATATGGGAAACAAGTGCATTTTGTGTTCTGGGTCCTGCAGAAGCCCAGTAGATGGTCAAAGGGTTCCAGTCTGACTGCAGTGGTCCCCTAGTTGGGATAGCAGGTTTCTTCAAAATGAGGGAAATCCCAGGGCATGTCCACAAGGTGTGATAAACTCTATGAAATATATCGGAAGTAAAGGACCAATGCATCAGACTTTTATATGTGTTTTCACAATATAATGTGGACATAGAACTTTTTGGGCCCGTCTCCAGGTCATCCTTTATAATTTTAGCTGGAGTTCTCTGCCCAAAACTTCCTAAGTCCTGTACATTTCCAAGATAAGACCCTTCTGTGGGAGGCCTCCCATAAGTATGGGTTGCAAAGTTCAGGTCTTTAGTTACCGATTTAGAACATGAACCAAGTTGATCCCTTTTATATTTTTAGTTTATTTTAATTGTCATTGTATTCATCCTGTATAGGAGTATATAGTATTAGTGCAGTGTCTGGTATTTTGTTTGTTTATACGAAAGTGATTTTGTGCTCTTTTTTTGTGTTTTACTCTTTCGTTCAGTTTTATTGTTCTAGTTTAATATGTTTAATCCCATCCTATGTAAATGGAAAATGGAGGAGTGGAAGGTAGTATTTTTATTGTGCCGATGAAACACTCATATGAATGTTCCTGCTGGTATTTTTACATTTGCCTCAGATATGCTTAAAGTGTTTTTTTTACCTGCAATATGTTTATTTCTAGTTTTTCTTTGTAATGATCGTTGGATTTGTACAGTTTAAATATTAATGTATGCCATTTTTATTCTGGCAATAAAATGTTGGCAGAATGTTGGAAATGTTTAAAAAAAAAGCCACATACCATAGAGTTGGGGTGTACAGGTACAATCTACAAATTTTCCAATTCAGTCATGTCGTCATAAAACCTTAAGGTGGACCAGGAGGCCAGGTTTCAAGGATGTGCAGCAAATTAATATTTAAGTAGTTCCAGTACTCTTAGACCTTTCCTTCACGGAAAACAGTCCCGTCTTAGACAAGTGGTGAATTTTGTAAGTTCAGATTTTTAGTCTAAAAAAGATTTTAGACTGAACTGTTCATTGAGACCAGGAAGCTTGATGGCTTACAGACACAAAATCCATTTGCTTTCCTTTTGCAATAAGTATTTATCAAAATTACCCCCACTTGAATTAGGTTTACCACACCCCAGAGCCAAAAAACGTGCCAAATCAGGGCAAGATTTCTGGCATTTAGCGAAATGTCGACCAGATGGGGACAATAAATTAGCATTCTTTATATCATAAGTGTGTTCATATATTTGTTTTTTTTAAAAGGGCAAAAGGTCTTTCCAACATAGAAAGCCCTACATGGGCAAAGAAGAAGGTAAGCAATACCTGTAGAATTACAATCCACATATTGTTTAGGTCTCAAATAAAATTTTGAAAGGAAATCTAGAATTGTCATTGAAATGTACCTGCATTGGTCCCGCGATCCGGATGAAAATTGAGGCCGCGGCTTTGCGGCCTGGTCCACCGCGGCTCTGCTCCCTGCAGTGAACAGGCTGGGGATGCCCTTAGGAGCCGGCGTTTCTCCTCCGGTCCGGCTCCTCTGCCCCCCTTTCAGCTTGGGCCCCATCAGTGAGGCACAGAAGGCACTAACGTGCTGATTCACAGCGTTCTCCCCCGGTAGAACACGGAGCGGTGCAGCTACACGTCCTGCTCCGCCATCGGCCGGCCACGCCCCCCCTTTCCAGATTGTTTTATCTCATAAAAGTATGTTCCAATATTTCATTGAATGCCCTTTGTCACACTTAACTCTTCCTCATTAAAGCGCAGATGCCTCTCTCCTATCCATGCGGGCAGTTCAGACTCTGGGTGTGGCTACGCTAGAAAGCTTTATCAGTTTCACCGACCAATCAGAAAAAAAGCCTCTTAACCATCCCTGGCTATATAGCTAGCTCAGACACAGCACAGCGTTTGTGCAACAAGTCTCCACTAGCGCCGAGCCCCTAGTCCTGCTGAGCTAGTTCCTGTACACCGGTCGCTTAATCCAGTGTTTCCTGGGTCCTGCTCCTGTGTTAACCCTTTGTTGTCCAGTCTGTTGTTTCCCAGCCATTACCCTTGTGCTGTTCCAGTGTTCCTCTCTGTCTCTGGATATCCCTGTGCCTCCTGTTGCGTCCAGTGTTCCCTGTGTCGGCAGTGGCCCCTGTGTCACTGGTGTCTCTCTCTTGGATCCCTGGTATTTGACCCCTGGCTGTGACCTGACCTCTCTTGCTTGCTGCCTGCCTTGACTATGGCCTTCATTGACTATTCTTCAGCTTTGTGATTTGGTACTGTGTTTCATCCTGCCCAGCTTGGTGTGCCCAAGGACCGCAACCTGACAGTAACCAGCAGTGCAACATCCCCACCATCATAGGCTCTGGTGACTCCTCTGCAAACCATAGAGCCCCCTAGTGGCCCTGTCACCCCATGCGTGACAGTTTGCACGAACCATTACTACTCCCTCCCAGACCTCAGCAGATTCCAACCACATATTCACCCAGAGGCTTGACACCTAGGAAGCTACCCAAATCCAGGTGCTTTGCCAGCTTCATGCACTCACAGCTCGCCTACATAAACTGCTGGTTTCTCCCACAACAAAAGTCCAGGTTTTGCCTCCTGACATCACAGTGGCGCTAAAACTTCTGCCTCCACAGCGATTCTGTGGGGACCCTAAGATCTGCCATGGCTTCATCAACCAGTGTAGCATCCATTTTAAGCTCCAGCCACAAAACTTTCCCACGGACCAGGTCAAAGTGGCCTATTTAATTTCCTTACTGTCGGGAGAAGCTCTGGCTTAGGTGCCCCCGCTATGGGAAACTAAGGATCTGGTTAACGCTAATATTGAAGCCTTTTCTGAGTCTCTTTAGGAGGGACTTTGATGAACCTGCACACCTCCTCAGCAGTCAGAGCGCTACTGCGTCTCTGCCAGGGGTCGCTTACTGTGGGTCAGTTCAAGGTCAAATTTCGATCTCTGGCAGCTGAACTCACCTGGAACAATGAAGCGCTCCATGCTACCTTCTGGCAGAGCCTGTCAGACTGCACTATTGATGAATTGGCTGGTCAAGAGATTCCCTCCTCCTTGGATGACCTGATCTCCCTGGCCATACAGATTGACATTCGTTTTCATGAATGTTTTCTGCAGAGATCTCACTCATGCAAGATTTTTTCACCCCGACTGGTAACGTCCTTCTAGCAGCCTCTTTAACCTCCTGTTGCTCCTTCTTCAGAGGAACCCATGCAACTAGGCCATTCACGTCTGTCTTCTGAAGAAAGGCCCTGGCATTTTTTTTTACAGGTCTCTGCATCTATTGCAGGCTGAAAGGACACTTCGTTAAACTATGTCTAGAGAAGCCGCAGTAATAGGGGAATGGTTGCCTCCAGCAATAGGTGACAGAAATATTTTAAAGCAGGGTTAACAATGGTTGGGAAATACAACCTCGAACAGTCATCCAGGACAGATTTCTTTACAGTTAAATATTTTACATCAACCTCTATACAGCACATGTTCCTGGCTATGCACATAATGTCCTCATGTAATCATAACATACATAAGGGGCCTGGCTGTTTAAGGGCCACATGGGCCAGGTGCAGCTTGATGGGCTCATAGCTGGGGCAAATCAGAATAGTGTTAAAGATGGTTGAGCTTTTAACCCTGATGTTATTGTGATGGCCTCTGTTATCCTAATAATAATGACAATGTATTAATTCTTTGTAGAACTCAATCACCATTGATTCATATCAATAAATACCTAATGATTTATTAAGCATATTTCAAATACTATTGATGCCACAAAAAACCAAGATAATTTGTTTTGAAGCAAACAAAGCTTGGGTGGCTATAAATCTCCCTGGCCAGTGTAGTTTCTGAAGTTGAACTTAATCTCTAATAGGACTGAAGGTTATCATCTAATGTTCAATACTGTCAAACATTCCTCCTAAGGCATGTATCTCCTCTCTACTGAGACTTATTTGACTTTCTGAATTTTTTTCTGAGTCAGCAAAAATCTTACTTAGTGGAAATAGACTGAATATAGTCTTTCCAAGATGGGGAATCAGTCAAATATGTAACACACATAGTGCCTCCATCCCTTGCCTTAGGGGAGTAACAGCTATTTTCAAGAATGTAGGCAAAGTGATCCAAACCACCTCTAGCAGAGAGGTCAGATGGGTATAAATGCCTAGAGTCAATCATCTGGGGTGCAAAGTTAAATTGGAGCAGTGCGGATGTGAAGTGTCCTGTGGGTTACTTGACAGGCGGGGACCTCTATCCTCCATACTTTCTGGGGGATTCTCTGGTGAAGAGTCTGACCCCATCTGCTCTGGGTGGTCACAGCCTTGAGTTCTAGGTTTCTGGATAGCTCCTTTTGCAAGTCCCTGGGGGGTGGTCAGGAGATCATTGTGAGCTGGGGACTGGGGGGACCACATCTGCTAGCCAGCCAGGTGTGTGAAAAAGAACTTCCATGTCTCCTGTTCAGGTGGGATTGGGTGATATAGCTTGGGCAGCAGAGAGAGTCTTGTGGGCCTCCTGTCATCTTGTCCTGTGAAGTCTAGAATCCCATGTAGCAGTTTAATGCCTCACTAAGGAGATTCTAGATCTTTTGTCCCACGCACATGGTATCCTGTTGGTGTCACTGCTGGCCCATAAGTAGGAAAGGATCCCTATAAATCAGGTAAGATCAAAGGCCAGGAAGAGAGAGGATCTAGAGTATGTCTGCTACTAAATACCATCCAGACCAGTGGTCACCAACCGATAGGGTTGGCTCAGATCTGCTTGCTAAACATCCTGTTGGAAAAAGTAGAACAGGGCTGTTGACAAAACAAAAGTTGGGTCCATATGGGTGACATGATCAGCAGAGTGAGGAGAAGGACCATAGTGGTCCGTGAGGTCCAAAAGGTTGGAGAACACTGATCCAGACTATGTCTCCCTGATGTGAGGGGTTTATTTTAAGCACATTTAACAATTGTGACATGCAAGGAAATGTATTTAAATTAGTGTCATTTAATGTATCCTCTATTCAGGTTCACCGATTCACAGCATGTTATCCAACAATATACAGTATGTTATCCAAAAATACACATACATGTTCCAAAGTTCATGTATATAGACAACTATTTGCATTTTCCACTTACTTAATCATTGCCACCTTCTTTATTTTACTAATTTAGTTCACGAAAGTTACTTATAGAAAGGTATGGTTTTCTGCATAAGCTTAGTCTATTGTAAGAAAAGTGCTCTGTTCTTACCTCTACAGATTTCTCTGACCCAGCCCTCCTGTTTTGTGTCTCTGATACAGTCTGGGTTTTCACAGTCACCATCTCTGCTCTGGTAGGATTGGAGGCAAAAGAAGCCGCATCCGTGTGACACACCATCTCCCATTTGTGTGTCTGAGACTCATTCATCTGAGAGAAATGTGTTGGGGGGCTGGAGGGAAGCTCAAACTCTGTGTTTTTAGAATACTCTCCATCAGTGGATGTCTTTTTGGGGGAAGGGTTGTTAAGGTTTTCTGGTGTACTCCACACTCCTTCATCTACCTGTCTGGAAAATAAAAAAAGACAAGAAAACTAAAGAAGAGGGAACTGCTATAGGGGCACATTTAACAAAGCACACAATAGGAACTAGAGATATAAGTATTATTTAAAATATTACATTTGTCTATTCTTATTTGCCAGATTCTCATACTTTAGCACTGAGTAGTTCTCACAAAAATCATGTGAGCAACATGATTACTTTCAATAGGATACAGTGCATATATGCAATTCAATAGTGAAATGTGGCACTGCACCACTCAGTAAAGCTAGTGATGTTCACCAATGATAATAGTTTGCCAATAGCTTTTAGTAAATTGTTGCTTACAGTAGATACGGAGGTTTTGTTTTGCAGGGAGGTATTGCATATGTATTGCTCATGCATACACCTTAACCTAACATCTTTTAGCTTTGTCTTGTTTGCCACGGCGATTAAGAATAAATGGTTGCACAGAGCCTCCCGGGATACCTACATCACACAACCCGGGATGCTCTTGGCTTTTACTTCAGGCATGCACAAAAGGGGCATTTTCCTTCACTAAGGGGAACGAGATGTCGGTCTCACACATGTGCAGTGAGATGGCTCTCTTTTGTCCCCCTTTACACTGAAGATGGCCGCGCCTAGCGCTTCCTCCATGCTGGATGAAGAAGAATTCCAGGACAGAGTGGGACCCGATCGAAAGGTCCAGCACGATTGAGGGATCTGTGGAATTAAAGGTAAGTGTGATTTTTTTATTTTTATGGTTTAGTTCTGCTTTAAATGAAAGGTTCAGTCTACCCAAAATAGGATTATTTTTTTGTTTTTTTGTAAGTCTAAGAAGTTCATTTTTGGACACTATTGATGAGATACCTGCATTTGAACATTATTACAATGTCTGTGACTTTGTATAGGGCTGCATAACATAATGGCGCTATACAAAAACTGTGTATTAACCCCCTTAGGGTGGATTTTACGTGAAAAAAATAGCGGTAATCCCGAGCCACACGGGGTAGCTTTAAACTAAAAAAAATTCCACTTACCTTGCTCCGTTGTCGTCCCCCGTCGTCCTGCTGGTCCCCGCAGGTCCTTGGGACACGTCCTTTCTCCTCGATCTCCAGCTGGTGAATGCAGCGATGATCTCCGGGGTTTCCTGGTGACCTCGGGGCATGCTTCTGTGCTGGCAGGCGGATCGTCGGGAAATCAAATTATTATATATTATATATTATATTCAAATTATATATTATAGCCTACAATGAAAAATACATTTCCATGCAAAAAACTGTACCACTTTTTGCATGGAAATTTGCATGGATATAGACCACTATGAGGTTAATATTAGTAATATTAACTATGGAGATACACTTTGCATGCTGTGTCAATTTGTTCAAATTCATGGAGACTGCAAAAATAGGAGCTTCAACACAAAAGTGACAGTAACTTTTCACCCCCCAGATGTACTGAAGAAGAGTCAGGTTTTTGAGACATTTCACTGTTGGAAGTATCAAAGACATAGGCTATGAGCTGACTGACCCTTTTTATCTTTAATAAGACTAGCAAGTACTCCTAACCTGAGTATTCAACTGATACCTAATGTCTTAAAAGATTATTTAACTATTTGAATGGTATATCCCAATAAAGCCTTTAGAAGTGCTGTAATGATTGTAATTCTTAATGATTGAAAAAAATCTGTAACTGATGCTATTTTGCAAACTGCAATATAACTTTACCAGTAAGATTTACATTTCCCTTTAAAAAAGAAAAAATTCATTTACATGTACAACAGTGTGGTCAGAGGTAGTGTGCTGCTCTACGTAGTGAATAGGCAAATTTTATTTTTCTACTTACAGACGTATTTCCTTTCTTTTAGATCATGTCTGGCTCTGCTGTTTCACGTTGTAAGTGCCTAAACAACCCTGATTCTTTTTGTTATATCTGTGGCTGTTTCACCATTCACAGTCAAAGGGCGAACATCAGCACATTTGTAGAGCAAGCCCATTTGGCATATTTCAAAGTTAAACTTGGTGATCATAAAGTCTTGGGCCCCTCATAAGGTGCACAAACAGTCGAGGGTTTACGGATGTGCGACAAAGCGAACACATGATAAGATGCCATTTGGTATACCTATGATTTGGCGAGAGCCAGGAGATCATTTCAGTGACTGTTACTTTTGTATAGTGAAAACTTCAGGATATAACAAGAAAAATAAATATAACAAAAAGTATCCTAGTCTACCATCAGCTATATGCCCAGTGGCTCATTCAGATGAAATCCCAGTGCCGGTTTATGTTACACTACCCTCTCTTAAAGAACATGGTGATGAACGAGTTGACAACAATGATGAATAGTCTGAAATTGAAGAAGACTCTGTTCATAAGGTAATTGAACAGCATGAGTTGAGTGATATGGCATTTTATTTGGGACTATCGAAGAAGGCTTAGCATCAAGACCGCTAGAGAAAAACTTATTTGAAAAAGGAACTAATGTATTGTACTTTCGAACCAGAGAAATTGAATTTCTGCAGTACTTTAGAACTGACAGTGGCTTTGTGTATTGCCATAACATACCAAGTTTAATGGAGGAATAGGGAATTCCAATCTTTTTCTTGGAAACACAAAAGCAAATAATTACACAATAATTGTCCAGAAACTTTTGGACAGCTACAAAATGCTTAGTTAAAATATGAGTATCAAGGTGCATTTTCTACATAGCCATCTTTCTAACTTCATGGAAAACCTTGGTGCAGTCAGTGGTGAGAAAGGTGATTGATTCCACCAAGATTTGAAGGTCATGGAAGGACGGTATCAGGGTAGATGGGGTGTACATATGATGGCTGACTATTGTTGGAGCAACCGGCGGGATTGTTCCAACACTGAACACTCCAGGAAAAGCTATAAGCGTAAATGTTTAGCTTAACCGCTTACCCGATTAAATTTCAAATGTTTTACTGTAAAAAAAACGTCATAGAGTAAAAATAAATCCTTTGTATGAACAAAAGAAATTTAAATAAACAGAACATTCAAGTTATTATTTCATTTGTATGTTTTTTGACAAAAATAGAGGGTACCCTGTACCGTAAAAAACTGGATGTGAAAGCAAAAAACTGGGGTCATTTCTGGATTCACCTCCCAAAAATTAGTAAAAAGTGTAAGATCTAACTCAACATCGGTTTCAAATGTGTGATGATGACCTGTAACCGCTTGACTCAGATCATGTTTTGATGTATGATTTGTTTTTCTATATGTAACTTGTAAAAAAAAAAAGTTGTAAGTTGATCTAAATGTGGGGAACAAGTACACAGACATTTAAACATTCATTTGGTGAGCTGTAGTGACAATCTTGTAACAAATAATTCTATATTATTTACACTTTGTTAAATCAGCATACTTGCGAATCTGAGCCAGTGTGTCAGTGACTGTCTTGCATCTCTTCAGCAGGCCATCTAGCCGAAGTGGCTCCTCCTTCAAGAATTTTACAGCCTCCACTTCTACTCTGAGTACAACCCGCATTTTACTCTGCAGACTGGGAAACTGAGCTGTAAATAAGGAACATACCAAATTAATACAAGTATACACTAACTGAAAATACAAATCAAATATATAAACTCTTCAGCATAACATTTATTCAGGAATAGTAGTCACAGAAACATGCATATGTCCTCTTGAGCAATAGCTTACAGCACCCCCAGTGAGAACCTCCAAATGAATAAAGTGCTTAATATCAATCCTAAGAAATTAAAAAGCAGTGCAAACATCAAGATCAATGCTCACTATCAACAGCATCATTTAACTTGTAGACCCATTACCAGATTAGGAAGGAAGGCTTAAAATATTAAAGGGGAAATACTGAGGAGAGGATATATATTTTTGAAGGAGTGTATATCCTAATGTTGGTCAAATATTATTTTAGGGGAAACCTGATTTAATTCCAGAATGTAATATAAAAACAAGCTTGTCACATTCAGCATTAAATTGTTTAAAAACAGATTTACATTGAACACTATTAATAATAAGTGAAGGGTATTCATATCTGAGATAAGAGATTATACTTTTTTTTGTCTGTTCATACTAGGATATATGGCATATTTATGTCAAAAATGTCCTTTTAACCAAGCAAGGGCTGAACCTATGACTTACTTTTTACTCATCTACACCTTTTGAGATTAAGGCAGTTGACAATAACAATTAGGATAAAATGAATTCACTGAACACAATTGTTGCCCTTTGTCTCCAAGTTCCTAATAATCTAAAGTTAGATAGCTCTATATTTAATATATTTTGTACAGCCATCTACATCTTTGAGCCATTGGGCCCGATTTATTAAAGCTCTCCAAGTCTAGAGACGATACACTCTCAGTAGTGAAGCAAGGTAATCCCACAAATTTGTAACGGATTTGGTCCAGGATTCAAAACATTTGCTAACAAATAGCAATTTATATTCATTCCAGGTTTGCTGGATCACCCAGATTCACTGTTGAAAGTGTATTCTCTCTGTCCTTGGAGAGCTTTAATAGATCAGACCTATTTTTTCTTAATTTATTGTGGTAAAGATCTGTTACTAAACTAGTATTCTCATGTTTCCGTCTGTCTAAAAGCAGCATTCTTGTATATTCTTCCTTTACGATTTTATAAAGATAAGCTATGTATGGCTGAAATCATGTAAGGATGAGTTAGGACCTCCTAGAAGCCAAATAATATTTAGTTCCTTAAGTAAAAACAAAAATAAAAACATATGCAGAATATTTCTTATGCAATATCCCCTAAAAAGCTTTCAAGCACCTGCTGATCTGCTGGAAAACCTAGCAGCTGTTAAAACCTATTGTGGTATGGCAAGACAGGGTTTTTTTGCAGCTTAAGAGTTGTAGGCCCTGGCCCATGTACTATAATAATCATTCTGATCCATAATCCCTTATTATTGCATTTATTTAAATATAAAAAGTGCCTCCAATGTTTTTTTGTAAACAGACATTTATTAGCATTCACAGATGTATGTTTTTGTTATTTTTGAAAGGAAGAAATGAATTTGTGAGATGATTTGTTGTCAATAGCAATCAGCCATCCAGTCTGATTTATTTTTCAATGGATAGATAGACATTGCACACATGTATGAGCTTTTGATACAATTTTCCCGGGTAGTAGTGATGGAAGTTCAGATGCTATCAATAATTTTACACAAGGCATCTGTATCCGTTTAAATAATATTTATCAACATGTGTGATCTAATCTGGAGGTCACAGAGGTTATGGAATGCAAAAGTGGGTCGCAGAGGGTACATAAAGTCACTCGAGTTTGCTAGAATCACTGGAGGTAAACAGAGTAACCAGAGATACTTGGGGCTACTAAAGACACACGGGTCACTGATTACAGTGCTAGTCATCCAGCATACTGATATACTTTTAAATGCCCAGTAGGCAGATATTCATGAAGAGGAGAGTGAGTGTAACATTTAACACCTTTCCCTTCTATTCTTCTTCCTCTTTTACATAGTTAGTCAGGTTGAAAAAAGACATATGTCCATCAAGTTCAACCACTAGGGAAATAAGCAAATTCCCAGATAAATTTCTATAGACAGAAAAAACATTGAACATGGTTCAATATGCTTCAACAAGGGAAAAAGATTTGTTCCTGATCGTGTAAGGGAATCATACATTCCCTGGATCAACAGTCTCTGTTGTCTTTACTTTAAGACTAACACGCATTTATATTCTGTGCTTCAAGGAAAGCATTCAGCTTTTTTCCTAACGCAATCTATAGAACTTGCTAAAACTACTTCCTGAGGGAGCCTATTCCACAATTTCACAGACCTTATGCGGTGAATAAGCCTATTTTCCTCAAGACGCAGAGAGTCTCCCCCACTTTTCTTTTGGAATAGTCTTTAAGACATTAAAACCAGGATAGAACAATGAAAGGAATAACCAGTAGTAGAAAAAAAACAAATAAATACATAAACATAACATAAACATATACATAAACATAACACCAGTCTAGCATAAAAGAAAAAAATATAAACATCATACAACTATGAATTCAGCACACACCTTGGGTGGTGTATCCATACATACCAATCTAATCTTTAGTAAACCATTTAAAATAGTTCAGAGTAATGGCAAATGTTTTTGAGCAAAGATATTAAATCTAAAAATGAGCTGAGGAGGGTTGAAGAGTATTTCGATCTTGCTTGAGGTTATATAAACTGTTATATTTGCGAAAGGCTTCCGCTATCCCTTTATATATAACAACTGTTACCATTTATAGGGTATACAATACTAGAAATACGTGATTTTATATGCCGTTTCTTTAACAGACGTGCTAAAAGCACTCCTGCTCTATTACCTAGAGCATAGTGTTGAGCTTTCAATTTCTTAATACTCAGATCAAATTTATATAGAAGAAGAGATTGCAATATTAACTTATCTTTCTGAAGGGATGCATTCACTTGGGATGAAGGTATTTTTTTGTTTTTGTTTGTTTCTACCCTCATTTTCATGAATAGATATAAGCATAATGCTCTTAGTCTTTTTTGTAGATAGATAAATGTCTGGACCAATCTGATCCTGATGTTTAGGTTGGGATAAGCCATATGTATTGAGACTTCAGAGTCTGTCTGGGATTTGATGTTAATCACCCACTTCCAGTATCAGGGGCACCTGGTCCGACCACATTATAGTTTCTGTTAAAAAAAAGTAAATCCTGGAGTGCGAAAGATGTAATGGAGAGAAAAAAGTATTTTTCCAACTCCTGTTGACACCTCCATACGTCATATACCTTGTGGGCGATCAGAAATGGTTAATATATTGAAATTGTAAATAGTCCTATATCACTACCATTACTCTGCACTTTTTCTTTTTGGTACTAGAAATTTTTTGGGAGAAAATGGCCAAGATTCCAGGTGGGAGTTTTCGCATAATGGAAATGGGTCTCTTGTAAAAAGTAGTATCTCCACAAACAGATTGCTTCTTCTTGTAACACAGCTCATATAAACTGGCTATTCAAGCCCTGAGTATTAAAAGAAATAAAATGAATCACTATACTTCCACTTCAAATTGAAAGCAAGTAGAAAAAATTATTAGGTTCCTTCAGCAATGGAGAGGATAGCAATAGTCATATGAAAAAACTATCAAAAAGGGTATATGCCTTCTTCAATTGGTACATGGGGGTCATTTGATTTAGCTAATATTTATGATATGTATGTTAATAACGCTTTGGTTACCTTAGCTGACTCAGCAAATTTTTGTGATTAAGTATGTTAATAATGCACCAAAAACCTCTATATGGGTAAATTGTATCCCTATCATGACACCATGATAGCAGACTGTAAACATGATGTAACAAAAATAACACTAGGATTTGATTTACTACTGTACACTTTATCAATTGTTGTAATCCTTCCTTTAAAGAATGGTTATATCTTCCTAAAGTATTAAGGTAGTAAGTTAATAATATAAAGATGTTTTAGATTATGATTACCAATGAAGGAGGCTCATACCTAGGACTACTCTGTGGCTCATATTAATTCCTATCATAATGATTCCTATCTTGTCTACAATACCAATGTACTTTAAAATAAAGTCACACATTTTTATTTCTTGGACACACTCATATACTTTAATGTCAGAAACCTTTTGCTTAAAGAGGAACTATACTCAAAACTCAAAAAAAAAAAACTCTTACCTTTAATCCTGCAGGGCAGTCCGATCACTCCGGGGGTGTCCTGCATCAGGTCCCTCGTGGTCCCGGCATCTGTTCCAGGGCCAGTGCTCTGGGCACCGCCGTCTTCTCTTCTGGGTTCTTCATCCTACATCACCCGACCCAGGCGCCAGATTAGGTGACGTAGGATGAAAAATAAATTGCCGATCTTCTTGCGCATGTGTGAGATCGGCAAATTTTTCTCTTTGCACAAAAAAGCTCCTTCTGCGCATGCCAGAGATGCTTGAGAATGCGCAGAAAGACCGCCCATACAGCCTCCCGGGATGCCTGACGTAGGTATCCAGGAGGCTTTAGGCTCCCATTCATTCTCGACCGCCTAGGTGAACGAGAATTTGGGGGCGGTGGGGCACACATTTTTTTTTTTTTTGGGTGTTGCACCTAAAAAAAATTAAAAAACGGAATTTTTACCTTACATAAAGGGGTTGTCTACCCTTTTATGTAAAGTGGAAATTCTGAGTTTAATTACGCTTTAAATAACTACATCATTAGGACACCACCTACTATTGTCCGCGATCAACTCCACTAAGGGGATTCGGAGACTCTGCAGGAGTGAGCAGCAAATGTCAGGTGGGAGTGGTCTCCTGACAACATTCGTGATGCTTGTTTACAAATCCACAGGGCGCTGCACGCTCAGCACCACGTGGAATGCCGCAACCAAAACCTATTTAAGACAAGCTACATGCTTCTCCATTTCTCCAGGAAAACGCCACCAGAGCTGACCGCGATCAGCCTTCTGAGCACTTCTCTTCATTTACTAATCCAGCCAAAAGGTAAGAAATAGAATTCCACTCTCCTTTTGCAAAAAATCTAATTTAACTAAAATCAGAAACTACCAAGTATTGCAGGGGCAGGGGGTTTCAAATTTTGAATCTGCCAATTGATCATTAATAAGTAAACATCTCATTATACCTATTTTTGCTAGCATACCAGCTAGAATTTTTCCATGCACATTTTGCCAAACAACTATTATTCATGTTAGGGTTAATTCCAACAGTAAACCTGATAAGAGCCTAATTTCTAATAGTATCCCTCCCAAATTACCTAAAGCCTATATATGGACCAGTCACAATTTACACTATCCTGATTTTAGGAACCAGCTTGTTGAGAGCCCTCCATAGTACGCAAAACATTCCAGTATATTCTATCCTCCAACAATCCACAAGTAAATTTGGATTTATTCTTTATGTAATCTTCATACAGTATCATAGTTTAAAAATTGTTGTCTTTGACATGGATATTACCTGAAAATGAAACTAACTCCTGACAGAGTTAAGACTTTGATTTTCAGAACTTGAGCCTCCTAAGTTGCTATATATTAAGCTAACAATCTAATTATGATTTTCAAGACTGTTCATGTAACAAGCTAACTTTCTGACCTGTTTTGTTACAAAATCAGGTCATTTCATATGAATAATCATATGACCATTTATTATTACTTCTTAAACTCCTTGAAAACTCTATTTTGACCTATTTTCTGATTACTATTTTTTAAAGGTTTTTACCTCTTATGTTTCTGTTGGTTACACCTAGTTATGATAAATGCTTAAATCACTAGCTTATCTGTCTCAATGCATCAGGATAAAGGGACCCAAGGATTCCATTCAAACATTCAAACTAACTGATCCTCTCTATGAACTAGATCTCATTTCTATGTTGGAATAGAAGTGCTTGTTTAGCTTCTAAAATTTTGTATGTACCAAATGCGAGGGAGGCTTCTAATACAAAATAATTTTGTTATACTGATGTAAATACTTGTTTTGAATACACTTTGCAAAAAAACTCTCATTTTGCTACTTTCTTTCAAACAAGACACAGACTGGAGAAAATACAGATAGAATGGGCATAAAAGAGGCTGAATTTCTGTTATCAAAAATAAAGCAAAGATTTAAAATATAGATAAAGATATCGGTTAGATGTGATGAAAGACTGAAGTTGCCATTCCTGAAGACATTTTATGCTTGCTAAAAATGGAGGCATCTCTCTCCTGCGCATGCGGGCAGTTCTGACTCTGGGCGTGTCAAGATGACCAAGCTTTATCAGTTTCATCCAACACGCCGGCCAATTAGAAAATAGCCTCTTAATCATCCCTGGCTATTTAGCAACTCAGACACAGTACTCAGTGTTCGCTCAAGGTGTCTCCACTAGTGCCGAGCCCCTAGTTTCTGAGCTAGTTCCTATACACCTGTTGCTTGATTCAATGTTTCTTCTGTCTAGCTCCTGCATTAACCCCTTATTGTCCAGTCTGTGTCCAGCCTATTCCCTTGTGTTGTTCCAGTCTTCTGTCTGTGGATTTTTCTGTGTCAACTGTGCCTCCTGTAGCTTTGTGTATCCTGTGTTCCCTGTGTCTGCAGTGGTGTTTATTTTCTGGATACTTGGTATTTGGCTCCTGGCTTGTGACCTCTCTTGCTTGCTGCCTGCTTAGTGATTTGGTACCTTGTATCTTCCTGCCCAGCCTGGTGTGCCCAAGGACTGCGCAAGGACAGCACAACATCCTCACCACTAGAGGCTCTGGAGAAGACCTGGTTGCCGCTTAGACTCTGTGCCTTGACCCTTCTTAGGGCTCACAGCACTTGTGTGCAAGGCGTAGTGCCCCCTAGGGGCCCTGTCTACCCTAGCGCGACAATATCTTCAGTTGTTATTGGGTGAGTGTAACCATTGAGCTAAATAAACAGCTTAGTTGCATATCCCCATATTTGGACAATATTGTGCTCTCTCGTGGTTTTAATAATAGCCAGTATATTTTTCATGTTCTTGAAAGTGAAAAAAGATAAATGTGCAAAAAGTTGTATTTCCTTGATATTGCTTAGAGATATACGGTGCTTTCTTTGCCACTGACAATAGTTTCTCTTTATATGGTAGAAATTATGGCTAGCAAGATATCTCTGGCTGTTTAGGCTGGGAGGAATGAAGGTTTAGGTATTCTGTTGGTCCTGTCGATTTTAAAATCAGAATCAGTAGCTGCAGGTAATGTCCTGTAGATTTTAAAATCAGAATCAGTAGCTGCATGTAATGAAGTTCGGCACAAAGATTGAAGATATGCGAGTAACTCTAGATTTTGGGATAGACTCTCTAAATTGTATGCTTTTTTGCCCGGAGCGATCTTCCAGGTCTGCAACTTACCCAAGCCAAGATATTTCATTAGCCTGATGTGCGTCTTTTAGGCGATGAGCCTGGGTAAATTCCCTTTTTTCTTCAAGGTAGAAGTGGAAAGGCCCTCCTCGTGCACAGAGATCTGCTCTAAGGCCAGGCGCCCTTTAGGGCCTATTTGCATGCCTGCATCTCCAGAATTTTCTACAGGGGAACCAAGGTTAGGCTGATCCACACCCTGCTGATAAAAGGGAGGCGTCTATAGTGAGGATGCAGATTGAGAGGACTCACCCGGACTGCTGGTTGACTGACCCGATACTTCTGGGTTCAAAGATGAAAGAGATCCCTTGGAGTCCTAGCCTGAGGGAAATGTCAGAGGAGATGGAGAGAAGATACGGATACAGCCTAGCCAGTATCCCAGTCTGGCCCACCACCCCCCTAGTTATTTATTGTTGGATCCGGCCTAATTAAATTGTCGCGTTATGATTCTCCAGATAAGAAGAATGAATAAACTATTTAGGTAGAAATAAATATAGATATTTCTCAATATGTAGAGAAATGAAATACCAAATTTAGAGCGCATTTGGCATAATGTACCTCAATTTTCCCTGTAAAAGAGATTGAAGGGCCTGGATAGGGCTTTTAGGGAATGGATGGGCCAGACACTACTCCCTTTTTCCTGGCTCTTAGGGTAAAGATGAAACCTGAGGCCAGTAGGCTCTGGTAGAAACTGTATGCTGAGAAATCCCAGGAGGTCTCCCAAAGTTTAAGTCTGTAGGACCGATAGAGAGCCTTGAGTCTGATTTACGTGAACATTTTTTTGTCATGATGTAATAACACTGATCACCTCTGAGAGAAAACTATGGAATTTGTTGTGTGTTGGAGTTTTTTTTAAAAAATAAAAGTGGCCAAAGCTCTCGCAAATTAGAACTAAAGACTCAAATACCATTTTGCAGTGAGTGCATTTGAAACTTATCTCCCTTAATATATATTAGTAATAGTGTCCCAAACACTGGTGAGAAAAGTGAATGATGGAGTGTATGTACCACCCTGGCAAAGGTATATGTTTTAAGCCTCCAGAAGATATTTGTATTGTCTGGAGTTTTAGTTTCATTTGTGGAAAGCCAAGGTATTAGAGCCCTGGAGCCAGATCAGAAAACGGGTGGGAGGGTTTCCCTGATCCACCGGGTTCATGTCTGAGTTTTCACCTGTGGAGGAGAAGCATAGGTGTGCTATTTAATCAGAAAGCATTATGCTTCCCAGAGTTCTAGTTAGTCAGGGAAGTGAGTGAGTCAGTTGCTTAAATGTGTTATTGTTTTGTTGGAGTTTCTGCAATAAAGATACAGGGCCTGATTTATTAAAGCTCTCCAAGGATGGAGAAGATACACTTTCATCAGTGAAGCTGAATGATCCAACAAACCTGGAATGGATCTGGTCCATGGTTGAAAATATTTGCTAACAAATAGCAAATGACTTTTAAGAAATCCATTCCAAGTTTTCTGGATCACACAGCTACACTGATGAAAGTGTATTCTCTCCAGCCTTGGGGAGCTTTAATAAGTCAATGCAACAGTCTACATAGAACTTGTGCAGACTTACATAAGCCAAAAAGAGGAAGATCCAAAAGGGGGAATTACACACCCCCTAAACGTATCGCACAAGCAAAAAAATGATATCTGAAGAAAGAAGTAATCAAGTAGTTTTTTTTGTGTTGTGTGTGCAGTTCATGTAACAGAGGTAGAAAGAATAAAATACTTAGTCGTGCCTGCCACCTTCCGCTACCCCTGTCATGCCAACCCCTGACTCTGGCACAACAGTCACACCAGAGGTCTACAAAAAACTACTTGTGCAAGTAGAGAAAATCTCGTCTTAGTGCTGACTTCATGGACTACAAAGTCAGGCTTTAAGACCTTACCACTGCACCCACTTTCATCAAGCAAAATTATTTCTCCGCTGTCATATTTTATCAAGCTTCCAACCCTTGCAGCCTCTTCTCAACAAATGACTCCCTTCTAAACCCCACACCTGCTCCTCCTAGCTTCTACCTCTTTGGCACAAAGACATTGCTTCTTACTTTCAAGATATAATCATCAAAATAAAAAGATGATGTCTCTGATCACTGTGTCATATCCATATCCATCACTTCCACCTGTAAATCATCACTAACCTCCTTCACCCCTTTTAGTCTTGATGAAGTCTCCCCTCTTCCCTCATCATCCCAATCTACTACCTACCTGTTAATAACACTATTACTCAGCCCTCACCTTAGTCGTGTTGTCTAGGTGCTATCTTCTATTCTACCCTATCCTTCAGAGACCACCAAACTCCTTGTTCATGCTCTTATCATATCTCGTCTGGACTACTGTAAAATCCTCCTCTCTGGTATTCCAATAAATCAACTCTCTCCTCTACAATCTATCATGATATCTTCAGCCAGACTTATTTCCACCACTCTTTTTTTCGATGGCTCTCCTATGCTATGGCTTAAAAACCCTCCACAACTCTTGTCCCTCCTACCTTTCTGTCCTGATAAAAAATACTCCCCTAACCGTGCTCTTCTCTCCTCCAACAACCTACTTATGACTTCCTCACTCATATCCCGATCACATACATGGCCCCAAGACTTTTCTAGCTCTGCCCTGACTCTCTGGAATAAGACTAGTGCTATTCAGCTTGCTCATTTAAAAGAGCTTTTAAAACCCATCTTTTCAAACTTGCCTACCATTTTCCAGCCTCCTAAACTCTCACTACTCACCCACCAATCCATATCCCCCTCTTCTGAGGAGGGTCCTCTCCTCCTGTTTCATTGCTTGTATTTATCGGTCATTTGCAACACCTATATAAAGTACAGCACTGCATAATATGTTAACGCTATATAAATAGGGTTCAATAATATTATTTATAATAATAAAATTAATAATAATAATAATAAAATTATCCTAACATTTTTTTTATTGCACTCATAAAAAGAATCTTGACACATCATAAGAACAATAATGAAAGGAAGTAATCGTTAAAATTCAAATAGCTATATTGCTTAGAATATTCTATAAAATATATAACCAGATGCATTTCGTAGATGTTTTGTTTCTTCAGGGTACAGGTATGTAAGTAGACAAAAAAGAAAAGCAAGGACACTGTACCCAATAAAATGTAATTAGTAATCATCAGGGATGCAGAGTGCATAAATTGATTCATAAATGTAATATTTAACACACACTGCATCTCTGATTAAGTAATAAATCGGTACCCCTGGTTAGACCCAGCAACAATTCTTGCAGAGGTTTTTCTGGCTTAGGTTTCTGCAGAGATAAAGCGGTACTGCAAGTCCAAAAATCACTTTTCTGCTCCTGTTGCCCATTTACAGGGTCCACTGATTCAGCTGCCCATTATAGAAGTACCCTTTGAAAGGATGGCATTGGACCTTGTTGGGCTGCTGGTTGAGTCAGCCAGAGGGCATCAGTATATTCTAGGGGTGCTAAATTATGCTACCCGCTATCCAGAGGTGGTTGCCTTAAGGAACCCCTTCTCTGAAACTATGGCACAGTGATTCCATCATATCCCATGTTGAAAATCTAAATACAAAAAACAAACAATAAAAGGATTTTAAAGGTGTAAATACAGAAAAAATATTCATACAACTTTATTTCCCATGTTCTTTCCAACTTCCCATGTTCTCACGAGATGTTGTACCAGTGTTCAGATGCAAACAGTATCCTCATAGTTAAAGCATAAAATAAAATAGTCCAAACTGTACTCTACACAGTTGGTTTAAGACACTTCTTTAGAAGTGTCAGGTAGTACAAAGCTGTTGAAATTAAAGACCCAGAATCAAAATGCAATAACTGCAAATGCTGATAAACGCCCAGAGGTCCAGCATTCTGACTCCCCTGCTGTTGCTGCTGAACACCCAGAGGTCCAGTATCCCAACTCCTATGCTGCTTCTGAACACCCAGAGGTCCAGCATCCTGACTCCTCTGCTGCTGAACACCCAGAGGTCCAGAGCCGTAACTCTGCTGCTGTTGCTGATGGTTCACAGTTCCTGTGCCCTGACTGTACAGAGATTTTGTTTTCTAAATTCAATATTCCTCCAGGGTCCAAACAGTCAAACTTCCCCCAGTCTCCTTTCCTGAGATGAATGAGACCTAGTTGCCTGCTGCTCCCAATGTATTATCCCAAATGCCGTTGTCTGATTGTTTGCTTTGTTCTGTTCACTGTGGGACTGGCTCTTCTTACATAAGCTATTTGCTCTAGGTTTTGGTGTCTCAGTTTTAGTTCCAATGTCAGTGATACAACGGTCAACCCAGAAGCCAGTGGTTCCAATAATGTAGGTATCCCTGATGCCAGTGGCCTTTTGGAGGCTAAAGGAGTTCCTCCCGGATTTGTGTATGCCTTGAGGAGATGTACGGTGTCATTGGGTGTTTAGGGAGACACTAAAGGGTTTGCAGCAGCTTAAAAGGGCACAGGGCTCAGCCTAGACTGTGATACAGTTCAGTGGGTTAGGCTGCAGAATCTGCTATAAACACCAGCAGTTGGCTTGTTTACACAAGCCTGACAGATTGTAGTCCCATCCATGATATAGAGAACCCCAGTGTTGCGTATTCACATAAGGTAATGGAGACCAGCAGCTGGGTGCCTCAGACCTTGGCACGCCTGGGACACTCACTAGCTTTCTGGATAATTGTAATGTCCATTAATTCAACTATAGCCACTTTGGCAGTTTGCTCTTTTGACCTCTTTTGGTTTCCGTTCTTTGCTTCATAGGCTTATAGGACCAAACCTCTTCTGGTTCCTACATAGCCTGCATCTGCTTGGGGTTTTAAACCAGCCATGTCCATGGATTGACAGCCAACACTCTGGACCAGTTAGAGCATCGGGAGGCTGTTTCCTAATGAGGAGGAACTGTCAGGAAACCTCCACATCCCTACATGGCTTGCTGCAACTTTGAAACACCTAGGGCTTTTTATTAGTAGGCTGATATATTCTAGCTTCACATGTCTCCCTCCGCATTAGCATTGTATCTGTATTTTTGTACCAGAAACCTTGCTGGTGCTCTAGCCACTTGCCCTATAAAATCCTGCTCCTGCTCATTGCATATAGTTTGCTGTCACTGTATGTTTTATGGTTGTTGCATTATTCACTGTTTGCTGTGATTGTATTCACTACCAATAAATTCACTTAACTAATCCCTGGTTTGTGGATTTTAGTGTATGCTGCCAATGCTGGTCTCCCCCTTGTTCCTGTTGGTAGAAAACCTGACAATATCTCTCTAAGCTCCCTTTAGAAATGTTCCAATACTTTGGGACCTCAGATAACAGAGACCAGTTTAGACAAAACTTGTCAAATCGCAGAAAAATGGAATATATAGATAGTAATAAGTTTAACATCATCAGTTTCTCATGTACGTGATCATTAAATAGTAATTCACTCCAAGCATACATCCTAGCTCCAAGGTATGATCTTTTGAGTAGTTTGTTGCTATAACCTCAGTTTCAGTCTCAGTTAGACTTGTTTTGCTTTGATATGAATTCCAGAATCAGAATAACAATTTCTTCAGAGCCACACATGTTGGTAGAATAGTATGCTGGGCAGGATGGGCACTGCTCTCATGTAAAATGATGTTACCTGCAATAGGCTTACTATAAAGAATAGAACTTGATGTGGTACCAGAGATAGAGATTTCAATGCCTAGGAAGGTAAGCCACTGTTGGTAAAAAAACTGTGGTAAAACTTATGGTAAAAATTATATGTGCTAGTTTGAATCCTAGTAATGAAACTGTAGGTTAGTACCTGTCCAAATGACAAATATATCGTCAATTAGTTGACTCCATATTAGAATGTGGTAAGTAAATTCAAAAAAGACCTCATCTGAAAAAGCATTCCCCTTCCCTCAGCTCAGGTACAGGTTGGCATGACAAGTTGAGGCAGAGTGTGTTCCCAATAACCTGCACCTAAAAGTAGTGGGTGCTGTTATATACAAAGGCATTTCTAGTGAAAAAATAACAGATGTTTATCTGTTATTTGCAGCAGCAAGGAGAACTAAGAGATAGCAGCAGCCCCTGCTTCCCTTTAGCTGTGCAGACTGATGTATTTTATCAACATCAACATCCCCATCACCACTACGTGAGGTTGTGCACATATGAAGGATTTTGGGGGAAGATTAGTTACTGACTCTATTCTGTGTTATCATTGACTGCTGGGACTTTATAGCCTCCCTGCTCCCAGTCACCAGTGCCTGTTGTGGCATTTAGCTAGGCTAATCTGTGCTGGAGAGAACTCAATTGATTTATTTTTACTGACCTTGCCTGTTTCTGACCCTGTAATTTTTTGCTGCCTGGAACAACCTTTTGCCTGTGACCCCCAACTCGGCTTGTGTTTTGCCATTCTGTACCTCTTCTGGAAGACGGATTATCTGAGCATGACCTCTGCTCTGTATTCTAGACTTGTCTCCCTTGAATATGGTACTGCTTTATCTGTGGGCTCCTGGTGCTTTGCCAGCCCTTCCCCAGAAACCATCCCTTGTGCACGGAGTCCTGGGGGCAACTGTGTGCTGAGAAATGCAACCAGTCTCCCAAGGCTCCCAAGTGGGGGCTTGCTATAGGTGAAGAGTGTGGAGATAGATTTAGGGACTGGTGTCTGGTGAGTACTGTTGCTGGGCCAGGGCCTTAGAAATGTCTTTTTAAAAATGAAAATATAAATTATTGGATTCCCAGGTGGAGCATTTGTTTGGACAACTTCTGTGATGTAGAATGCTACAGTATAAAGCTTCCACGCCAACTGACACTATCAGTGCTCCAGAGGGAATTTTGGAAACACCAAAATAATATTACAAGATCCTTAGGTAACTCTTTCTACGGTTGATGTCAAAGTGCATACACCTACTATCAATTAGTAGGACATTGCATCAATTTAAACTGCATGATAATTATGTCATAATAAAGCCTCTGCTGTCCAAAAGGACATTAGAGCAAGACAACAGTTTGCTGTCGGGGTTGCTTTTCTGCTTATAGGTCTGGGTACCTTGTAGTCATTAAATTTACCTAGAATTGTGCATTTTATCAAACTGTGCATAATGAGAATATAATGCTATTTATCTAAAAGTTGAAGCACACTAGATAATCCACCAGGTAAAAAACTCTAAAACAGTGGTGCCCAACCTTTTTTTATCCAGGGGCTGCTGTTGACATGGAGATAAAACTTGCGGGCCACAATGCGAACAAACATTAAGGATGTTTTAAAATTGAATAGTTTTAGTTTAGAAATTGAAATGTTTTTAGTTACTATAATGTACATGCACCAAATAAAAGTAATGACAAATCAAGAATTTCTGCACTCACTATTTGATGCTCATTTTAATAATGAAAGATACAAAACTAAAGCTATCATACAGTGCTGGGCTGTCATATATTGCTCCCTGCTCACCACTCCTGTACCAAAAAGCAGAAACTACCCCATGCAAGGTGTCCTGTCAGTTAAAGGGTACAACTAACCATCTTTTTACCCCAAAATCTTTGCAATGGATGCTTCCAGAGAAATCTGATTCATGTGTCAGATCAGATAGCCAAGAGGTACATGTTCTTCGTACTACATCTTCAAGTTCCTACATCTCCCGTTCATGAGAAATTACGGTTCACAGAAGGTAAGTGGCCAGATGTGTGACAGGGTAGCATGGTAATAGTTATAGTTTTTCATATCTTGTGATGGCGCCACAACAATAACATTTTAGAGGGAGTTGGCCACAAGAGTGGATTCTCCTACATTTTAATATACCTACTGCTCCCGTCAGGAGAAATTGGGGTTCAAAGAACATAAGCGGACATTTATGTGTGACAGGGCACCATGGTATGTTAGGAGTGATACATTTTAGTAAAGGGAGGTTAGCCACAAAAGTCCTCCATTTATCCTACATTTTATTTTTTTACTGTTAAAGAGAAATTAGGGTTCACAGAAGGTTAATGGCCAGCTACGTGTGACAGGTATAGTTTTTTTGTATCTTGTGATCGTGCCGTAGTGATTGAAGTTTAGGAGGTTACAGTATTTTTTTGCTTTTTTTTACAGAGAAATTGGGGTTCAATGAGAGCAAGGGGATAGCTGTGTGACAGATGTGTGACAGGGTAGCATGATCTGATGGGGAAAGATTTATTGGAGAAGGGGGCAAAAGGAGATTCCTACTGGCTCCCAGATTTCCAGTTGTCAACATTCCTCTGTTTGGAAATTGGGTTTCACAGGAGGTAAGTGGGCAGTTTTGTGTACAATACAATGCAAAAGTACTTTTGTTGCATGAATAGTATTTAGGGATCCACTGCAAAAAATTTGATTAGAAAAGTCCAATAATTAGTTGTCACACTGCATATTTAGAATGTAGTGGTGCCTGTAATTAAAGCACAAAAATAGGACTAGTATTTTACCAATAGCTGGAGAATCCATAGTGGGGAGTATATTACATTCAGTGCAATAAATCCAACTAATGTGCACATAGTATATGATAGATGCAGAAACATGCAGGTCTTTCGCCATGTAGTACAATGTACAGGTATATATATACATCTGCAACACATCCAGTCACACCTACCACTGGAATTACCACAATATATGGGACGGTTGTCCATTATCCAATTAGAATAATTTGTTGTCTACCTTTGAGTTCAGTCAAAGTCTCTCCAAGCTGCTTCAGCACCACCGCTTTCTCCTCCAGCTCCTGTACTGAGATAAGACGATGGTTGTGTGCAATATCCTTCTTGATCTTCTCCACTGATTTCTCTAGATCACTGAAAGTGAAAGTTGTGGAAATAATTAAAAAATAATCTTAGCAGACACGTGCTAGCCTCTTTTCCTTTCTATTTTTTACCTTTCTTTTCTATTTTGGGGATTTCCAAAATATGCATATAACGTTGCAGATGTCAATTTATAATACTTTTAATTTATAATAGAGGATAGTCTCCTAGACTGGCTTTATAAATTTTCAAGATCACATTTTTTTGTTTGTGTTTTTTTTTAATGTGCTTTTTGTTTACATGTATATAATCTAGGGTACTTTTTTATCTGATAATATACCATTCAAAACAATATTCAATAGAAAAGTCAATAAAATTATTGTGAATAAATACATTTATGGGCCGAGTCTGCATTTCTCTCCCCCACACACACACACGTTTTAAAGGTGATATTGTAAACATATTTTGTACTTTTTTGTAACTTAATATTTAAAAGTTTTTAAAATATATAAAAATAAAAACAAATACGAAACAAAAATACAAAAACGTATTAAAACACAAAGAACAAAAGATATTTACAAAATCTAGGTATTTAGATTACCAAATAAATTGTCAACTACTAAATAATAACAATAAACCTTCTTAACTGTTCTCCTGAGACTATTACCACCTAAATCATATCTCTAAGAAAGATTATTTTGTCTAATAAAATAGTTACACTGAATAACCCAAGAATACAAAATATCATATCACATCATTTAATTCTATGTATAGAAATATACCTATATTTTTTCTTCCATCAACTAATAAAATCTAATAAAAAAACTAATAAAATAAAAATCACCTAAGTATAATAAAATACTAAATATCGGAAGAGAGAGAGAAAAAAAAAGCATAAAAAAATTAAACTTCCCCCATACCTCGTGTAAACCAACAAAAGGAAAAAAAATAACTAAAAAAATTCCATAAAAGCCAACCACACAGACCATGCAGCAGTAGATTTTTCGATCATCTTCTACTATCAGCTGCTCCATGTGTTGCACCCATTCCAAATCTACTACTCAGTCATGAAATGAAGGAATGGAGGTTGAACGGCAATATCTAGGGATAACTATCCTAGCTGGTATAGGAAATTGTTGCAAAATCCATTGCTTAACTGATTTAAGTGATCAGGGTATCAATAAAAACAAAAAATTTACTGCTGGGGAGTTAGAAACAAACTCACTATGACAGATACATTTAAAAAAAATCATGTCCCAAAATTGATTGCTTGCCAAGCATCCCACCAGATTTGAAGCAGGGTACCTTGCTGTTGTTGACATCTCCAACATTTATCAGACATCTGGGGAGGAAACTGGTGGAAATCAACTGGGCAAAGATACCATGACAAAAAATGTTTTCAAGGTGTTCATAAATCCAAATATCTTAAAAGGAGTGCGATCCCTAATGAGCTCCTGAGGTTTAGCAAATAAAGTAATAAAAAAGATAAATGATTATAAAGAAACCAAGTAACAGACCACCCAGTCCAGAATCGTGTAGAGAACAACAAAAGGAGACATGTGGCCTCATAAATAGCACTCAGATGATAATGCTCCTTAGAGTTTCAACCAAAAAAGGTTAAAACCCTAGGGTCAGTGAAAAGACAGGGTTGTCAAAAAAAAGAAGTCAATGGACCAGGACACGAATATGACGCACAATTATTTATTTAAATGATCCCATAGATGCAAAATATTAAGTGTTAAAAGAGGCAAAGACAATAATCAGGAATCTGGGAATAATTAAGCTGTGGTAAAGAATGAAGTTCTAAAGGAGCTTATCAAGGCCTACCCATAAATAATTATTCTGACTGTGAAACCAATGTGAAGGAAAAGAGACACTTGATGGTAACAGTTAAAGTCTGGTAAACCTATCTCACCATAATTCTAGTTTTATGCAGTCTAGTTTTTATTTAGTCTATATAGCTTTTTATAGGCAACTCAAGGATGTTTATAGTTAAACACAAAACATCTTATTATGCTGTGTCTCAGAACGCAGAAAGATTGTTGGTAAATGAACAGGAGCCATCTGAAACACTTATCAGAACTTTGTCTAACCCTAGCCAACCAAGAAAGTAGTAAACAGTCATATCAATAAAGACCTTGTTTTATTTTATAAATCAAGGACGAACTGTAAAAAAAACAAGAGCTTTGGGACAATTCTAAAAAGGTAAAATAATGAAATGTCTAGAATACTTTAGGTCCGGAAAGGAGTCATTCTAAATCTCTTTTTATGAAGATTCAACCTAAAATTACTCTGGATGCCAAAATTATCAAATTTGTCAGAATAGAGGGTGTGGATATAAGTCAAGGTGATATAAAGTAACAAATCATCTGCAAACAAGGAAAGTTTAAACATTATTATCCAACCCTTGAATGTCTGGATTCCCTCAGATTGCAACTGCAAGATGTTTCATAACAATGGGATATAGTGGTAGAAAAGAAATGGGAGAAAGAGGGAATGCCTTTAGGGGATGCATTCCACAATGAATATTAAAAGAAAAAAAAAATCACGAAGCCACAAATTCCTTTGCTGGGTCATGTTTTGGGGGAGTAAAAAAGAAAATGTAATAATAGCATAATCTGTCCACGGTGAAGATTTAATAGCCATGGGTTCCCATGCCAAAACGTGGTGACTCACAAAAAAGTAACAAATGCATGAATTAGATTTATGACCAGTAGAGAAAAAAGTAAAATCTTTACCCGAAGGGTGTAAAGCCCTCAAAGAATCTGTCAAATCCATATTGTTAAGGCATTCATCCATTGGATGCAATAAGCTTAGAAAAGGAAGTAGGTGATTTACATGAAGAAGTTTCAAATTAAAATCTCCTCCCACAATAAGTGTACCTTCTGTAAAGCTTTGTAAGGTAAGGAGATATTATATGGCTTCATGTGCAGAATTGTGATTAGGTATTTTGTACTTGATTTTAATAGGTCACATGCTGCCAACTGATATTTTGTTCATAGCTGTTGGCCACCAGTAGATGACGTAGACATGTAAAGTATTTAACAAATTCTTTAATTAGTTCTGTCAAACCCTGCCACCAGAGACAAGTGCAAGTTTAAAGATAGGTTACTACAGTGTAAACAGTGATTCTTTTTCTACTAGCATTAAAAAACATTTTTTACTTTAGCATATATGCAATGTTTGTTTCAAAATAAAAATGACAAGGTAAAAGCACCTTTGAAACCCCATCATGTGTTTATATATAGAATGGTTTGAATACCTCCACATGGAGGAACAAGGAGGTCTCCCAGACGTCACAGTCCACCATTACTTAAGAAGCACAAGGCAGTTCATTCAAACCAGAGGGCTAAAGAGTTTCCATCAAGTTGTATTTGTTTGGGATCACATCTTTCTTATTTATATTGGTCTTTTCCTGTGAATTTTCCCATGGACATCAAATTTAGCCATTTAATCCTTTTCATTTGGATTATTGATATTCCCTATTTCTTTCACAGTTGGAATATAGTTTGCCTTTTTCATCTTGGCTCAACTTAAGGTATTTACTCTAATATCTCCTTTTTGTATTGGAGATTTTTTGTTTGACCTAATACCTCTTTCCTATAGTGCAATGATTTAGATTCAATAGATATCAGTCATAGCCTATTTTCCTAATTTTTATATATTTTTTAATATTAAACTATCCTTTATTAACCACCCGGGCTGTTAGCCCGACCTTGGTTCGGGGTAAGTAAACTTGCTACAATCGTTTACCCCGAACCAAGGTTGGGGTAGCTAAAAGTATAAACAAGCGTTATATTGCAATCCGATTGTCATACAATGTTGTATGACAATTGGATTGCAATATAACGCAACTGAAAAAAAAAATACTTACCTTGTCCCCGCAGCTCCTCTGGAGACGTCTTTGCTCTTCTTTCTTCATCCGGCGTGTGCAGTGACGATCTCCGGGGTTTCGCAGTGACGTCGCTGCATGCGTCGGTGCAGGCGGGAGGCGGGGCGGGAAATTCAAAAAACTTTGCATTGATCTCAATACAAAAAAGCTGTATTGAGTCCAATACAAAGAAATCTTTATATAATATATATATATAAATATATATATATATATATATATACATATATATTATATTAGCTACTGTACAGGTACATTACATTATACACTATTTTTTTTATTAAAGATTTTTTTTTTTATGTTTTATAAAAAAAAAATTTATTATTAAGTTTATAAAATTTTGGACATATTTCGGTGAGTTATGCAGTAATTCGGTGAATTTTTAAGTAATTATTAAGTAATTCGGTGAGTTATAGCCTACAATCTAAAATAAATTTCCATGCAAAAAATTTAAAACTTTTTGCATGGAAGTACGGAAGTTCGGAAAAAATTAGAACACCCTGCGTTCACGTATCTGTCCCTCGGCGATTCCTGATGATGTCAGTGCATGCGCCCGTCAACTTGGTTTGTAGCGGGAAATTCAAATATTTTGTATTGGATTCAATACAAAGTCCTGTATCCAATCCAATACAAAATAATACAAAATATATTTATGTGGTTTTCGTCTATATGTATGTGACGTTGGACTCTTGAAATTTACAACACTAGGGAGGTGTTCTAGAAAAATATATTACTATACAGTATACGGAATTATTGCATTTGATTTATTTATGTATTCTTGATTAAGCTGATTTTTGTGATTTTTGATTAATTTGAATAAAAGTATTTTTTTTTTTTTTGTTTGGACACCCTTGTTTGGACATATTTCTGTAAGTTACAGGTCTACAATTTAAAAAAAGAATTTCATGAAAAACAGTGTACCACTTTTGGTACAGAAATCTAGACATCAGTGAAACGCCCATGTGGTTAAAGGTCAAGTTTTCTTTAACTGATCACCATCTTTTATATTATACTATTTGACCTTTATTTATACTATATTCATTTTATCAAACAATAACAAATAATTTGTTTCGGAATCACATTTGTTAGCCAAAATCTTTGTTAGTCAGTATGGTGTCAGTTACTGTATAAAATCCTCCCTGTAAGTTATTTACAAACAAAGCAAAAAAAAAAGAAAAAAAAAAAACTTTAGGGAACCTAGACATTCATTAACTTCTGGAGCAAGCTGTGCTTTGATATGCAAAAAGCAATAAAATACAGAGTTTATCTTGGCAATTAGTGGTTACAAAAGGTTGCAGAAGAGCTCAGTTTTTAAAATCACCCACAACCTCAGTTGTGTTTAGCAAAAGATTTCTTCTGCAAGTCATGCAAACCACCCCCTCCCCCCATCAAGCCTCCATTCTGCACACAAGCAGCAGGGAAGCCTTTTTTTTTTTACATTCCTTAGCCCAGTCCATATTGTTAGCCAAATCCTGTAAACTGTAGTGTAAAAATGTGTTAGCCGAAAAAAAAATGTTAGCAGGGCCACTTATTAGCTGAAGTCCATCATTCTACAGTGAAAAAGTGAAAAACATTCAAGACAGTTGCAAATCATCCCAGGACTGGAAATCCCAGCAAGTTCACACCAAAGTCAGACCATGCCACGTTCAGATAAATTGTTAAAAATCCCAAAAGCACACTCTACAGGCCTCAGGGAGAATAATGAATGTTAAAGTACATGAAAAGTACAATTAGAAAAACAACAAAAAAGTATGGCATGCTTGAAAGATTTTCCTTTTTTAAAAAAGACATAGCTTCGCTTTTAGAAATTGTATTTTAACAAACCGCATGACTTTTAGAACAATGGGCCTAATTTATCAAAACTCTACATGGCTGGAGAAGATTGACATCGTGGGTGAACCTGGGTGATCCGGCAAACCTGGGATGCATTTCTTAATCATTGGCAAATGTTTTCAGCCCTGGAACAAATCCTATACAGGTTTGCTGGATCACCCAGGTTCTCTCATGATAGTCTATCTTCTCCTGGTTTGTAGAGCTTTAATAAATCAGGCCCAATGTACTTTAGACAGATGAGATCACAATAGTGATGTTTGGACATAATGAACAGGACCACATTTGGTGAGAACCAAGCACAGTGGTTGGGGGGGGGGTAATGATTTGAGCTTGTGTTGCAGTCACATGGCCTGGGCACCTTGCAGTATTTTCAAAATTGTAAGTCAGCCAAAATGTTGCCAAAGCTGGGTCATGCACCAGGACAATGATCTCTAGCAAACCAACAAATCTACAACAGAATGGCTGAAAAACTGAAAAACAAAATAAGGGGTTGCAAATGGTTAAGACCTTCAATAGATCAATGCTGCGGTTGGACTTAAGGAGAACTGTGCAATAAATTTCTGCAAACCTTGATGTACGGAAACAATGTGCTGGTGCGATATTCCTCTTGGTTTCATTTTTGTCAAATAAATATATTTGTGTACCTGATAATGTCCAGGTTATTATTTTTTATGATGTCCTGCAACACAAAGATGTAGAATTGAAAGATGTGTACTTCTCATACAGTAACTATATCCCTACTGTTGTCTTCCAGACTGCTGGGAAACATGTTTCTACCACTTGCAAAGACTTGTAAAAGCTTTTAAAAGGGGTCCAATTCAAGTTTATTAAAGTTGCTTCTGGAACACCACACAGCAACCACACTGCAGGCAGTTTCATTAATAATCCTAAATATATAAATATGTATATAAAAATATACAGCACTACTAATTACCCCACCAATGTATAGAATGATTTAACAGGTCAAGGGGCATATTTTTAAAAGCAGTAAATGTGATGTTTCAAATTATTAAAAAAAAATCAAGACTATTAGTAACCTCTAAGATGCAAAACAAAAAATAATTGACTAATGTTATATACCAGTCTATAAATATTCTATTTACCATTGCAAACTTTTTTTTTACAGGGAGATCTTATGACACAGAGGTATTTAAAGCAATGGACCTGCATGTTGTGTACTGATTTCACCACCTGGTTTGACAAGTTTCATCAATTAAATAATCTGTCAAGAGCTATTTTTAAGTTCTTAGTTAATAATGTGTGTTTTTAGCAGGTGTCAATGAGTTCAAATGTGCTAGTTGTCAATCACAATCAAACATAAAAATTACTCCAAATTTAAGCAAATGAAAGTTAATACAGCATCATCTAGTGGATGTAATAGGAATGACTCCTGTTTTTATTTTATATTTTCGCTTTTTTGTATTTGTTGTTTTTCGAATGTAATTGTATCTTCTCCCAATCTATTGAACAATCACAAATTTATTACTGTAAAATCCAGTTGAACTATCTTTTTAAATTGGGTAATTACATTTTAGGTGTAAAAAAAGATGTGCACAGTCTTACATAGTGATAATGGTTGTAAAGACACAAGTCTACCAATTTATCAAGTGTTCGGCCACTAGACAAATTATTATACTAGAGCCTGCATATTCCAGATAGAGACCTATATGCACAGTTGATCCACAGAAAGACAAAAACACATTATAAAGCATGGTTTATTCCAATTTACTCGAACAGGGGAAAAATCCTTCCTAATTTCCCAAGGTAACTGGATATTCCATTGAACAGCAATCTTTGGTGTCATTCCTTTTAAAATGTAATTCAGTTATATTCTGTGCATCTAGCTTTTTCCAAAAAAAAAATCTAAAGGGTGTGGTAAAACAACTTCCTGGAGAAGTTTATTAAACAATTATTGTGAAGAATCCCTTTTATATTTGGATATTAAACTTCTTTTCTTCTCTAGTTCTCTAAATGGACTGTTTATATACTTATATAGATTAAAAAGTATTTTGATTTATGCATTCTTGTTTAAGCTGATTTTTGTGTTTTTTATTTAATTTTAATATTAAAGTTATTATTTTTTTTTTTTTACATGATTGTGTGTTTCAAACTTTATTATATTCAGGATACTTATTCTACTGTCCTACTCGGACATATTTCTGTAAGTTACAGGTCTACAATTTTAAAAAAAAATTCACGAAAAACAGTGTACCGCTTTTGGTACAGAAATCCAGACATCAGTGAAACGCCAAGGAGGTTAATATGTTCAATGATATGATATCAACTGCTACGCAATTGTTTAGGTTTACATTAAATTCTCATACATAAAAACAGTGAAGATTTGTTAAACAACGTTGGTCTTCCTTGAAGCCATGCTATCACTTAAAATATTGATGAATTGTATTTATTTAGAATCAACAATGAAAAAACAAATATACATTACCAATGCTCTTTGATGACACAAGTGTGAAACTACAGTATGTACACACACTAGATTATTGTTGCTTGAGGTGATCGGTTATGAAGCAAAAGTGTAGTGTTTGTACAGCAGTCCCCAAATTTTCATACTCCCAATATTGAACAGTGCAGTATGCACCCAGCTTTGTAACTCCATCTATAATGCTTGATCATCATCATATGAAAAAAATGTCCAATCAAATCCAGTTGGATAAGTCCAGAAAAAAAAGTCTAAATTAGAATTTATATTTTCTTAATGAGCTGTACTATACCGGTTATTGTATATTACAACTCCAGCCAGTCAATGGCATGACATAACCTGATCTTTAATCTAATCTGTTGTTCAGTTTAATAGCACTATTACTTCTCTTCAAGAACCTGAAATATGTTGTGTGGTAAAAAAAACAAAACAAAAAAAAAACAAAAAAACATACCATAGCCTAATTTATAATTTGATCTATTGCTTAGTTTATAGCCTAGTCTGCCTAGTCTGTAGCCCTTTAGTAGGAGTTTGGATTGCTCAAATTCCGAGTTCAGGTCTGAGGTTGTAATAGCTTGAACATGAGATGGAATTGACTCTGATTGGAGTTTTTTTAAACAATTATATTACCAGCTTTTAGCAGAAGCAGAGAATAGAACCACGATTTAGCAATACCAATGATGTCATATTATTCACCTAATATGTCTGGCAAACTTCTGCCACTGCTGAATAAACATTTCAATTCATTCCTGCAATTGGCCATATATATATATATATAAATATATATATGTGTATATGTGTGTATATATATATATACACACATATACACACACACACACATTATATATATATTATACATACATACATACAAGTTCCTGCTCTGCACTAGTGTAATCAACAGGTGACCAAAGTGATTACTAATTCCCCAAAAAAGGGTAAATGTCCCACCTTCCAGTATACTGCCAGGTAACAGTTGTGGCAGATTTGTTTTATATTATTTTTCATTTGTAATTGTGTTTTATTGAATTTTTCCAAGAGGAAAAAAAGTATAAAATTACAACAACAAGACAAAGTCCCGCATACAGGGTAAGTTTATATAAAATACATGAACAAATCAAGAAAAAAAAAATAGCTGCAGTTTCATTGACATCTCTGTACAAGTGAAGTAATTGAACAATATCATCATTAGTCACCAATAAACATAAAATGACAAAGGAACATGGAACCTGGGGGCGGGAATAGACAAGGAGGAAGCAGTAACCTAGGTTCAGAAGAGCCAGTGGGATACAAAATATAACAGTTAACTAGTAGGGTCTTCCTAAGGGGTGGAACGGGTACATTGAAGAAATATGTTGGTAGAGGATTGTAGAGTCCAATGGCACCCAGATTGTTGTAAATTTATCAATGTGATCATGCAACCAAGGCGTTAGGTGTTCCATTAGCTGGACATCCTTAATTTGAGCATACTGATTGGAGAGTCCTGGGGGTGAGGTTGATTTCCAACGTCTCGATATAAGGCATTTGTAAGGACATGGGAGGCCATTTTTTTGCCACATTTGGAAAGGTTTTAACCAGTTTCCAATATGGGGCTAGAGTCAGGCATGTCCAAAATATATAGTACATTGTTCTGACTTCTCTCTGGCTTCTCCAGCATCTATCAGTAGTGGTAGGAAGGATAGTATGCAGCCTGTCAGGGGTAAGGTACCAATGCATTAATATCTTTTATGCATTTTCTTTATAGAGTGTACATGGACTGCACATAATGTCTTATTTGAAGGTGTCCAAAAAAAACAGTGTGGGGGATTTCAAACTACCCCAGGAGATCTGAGAATGTTAGAAGTTGGCGAGAACATGGGTGGACCAGTTGTCCAAAGTGGAAAAAACTGTAGTCCCCCATGGCTTAACCATGTTAGAATGGCTATCTGGTAGCTGAGGGATGAAAAAGAATGATGTAAGTACTGAGCCGGGTGCTGAGAGCTTGATTTTGTATTAGCATTGAAGCAAGATTTCCCTGGTAAACTGCATGTGACTAAACAGAGTTCCCCCAAATACTTTGTTTGTGGAATTCCACAATAGGCACTTAAGGTGCATGGGGGCCATCCATAATTTCCCTATCTCTGTCCAGCGATTGAACCACTGCAGGGTGGCCGAGGAGGCCAGATGCCAAAGATGTGTTGCCCAGTGATACAAAAAAAAATTTGGGACACCCAGCCGCCCTCTTTCCCTAAGAAAGAAAGGTATGGACTTAGCGAGTGGATGTGATTTATACCTCCAAAAAAAAAACAAGGGTAGCTGCCTTGGTTGAGGTGGAGTGGCAAAGAAGTATAGCAGTTTAGGGAGTATAGACATTGTAACCAGAGTGATCCTTCCAAAGAAAGATATCAGTAGGTTGCGCCATTTGTGCAGAAGAGAGGGGAGTTCCTGGAAGAAAGGTGGGTAATTGATTTTGTACAAGGAGCCATAGTTGGAAGTACTATGAACCCCTAAATATTTATTGGAGTCGGTCCACCAGTGATAGGGGTATTGGGATTGTAAGAGCTGGAGCACCTGGTAAGGCAAGTTGATCAGGAGTGCTTCTGTTTTAGATGCATTGATTTTTTTTGCCATAGAGGGTGCCATACTTGTCCAACACACTATGGAGATAAGGAAAGCTATGTTTGTGTCAGCAATATGTTGTTAGCATATAAGGTAATAGTGAATGTATTTGACCTAATAGGGAACTCCTTTTTGTCTGGATGTTGCAAAGGACAAATAGAAGTGGTGATGGTGGGCAGCCTTGTCTGCATCTAAACTGAGAAGCAGCGCGCCCTGTTTGTTTTTGTTCACTGTGTCTGCTTGCTTTCTGTAATAAGTTTTTAATGGTAGGAGCTACTTCTTCTACTGTGACAGACTCAATAAAGACATCCACTGCTGTAGCTTCCAGTATGGGGAGGAAGCAACCGGCCAGGTAATCAATACATGAGGTAAGTGTAGTTTGATCTTTCAGTTGTGAAACGTGCACGGAGGAATATAGGGATTTGTAGTAGTCTCCAAAAATCTCAGGGTTATAATGCAAGATCCACTGCCCACCTCGTAACACCATAGGTGTAGTTTTGGCTGTTTGATCCCTAACAGGCCAGGAGCGAGTTCGCCTTATTCCCTTTGTCATGGTAGAGTTGGTGCAGGTACATCAAGGATTGCTCTACCTTATCTAAAACCAGCTCTTTAAGGCGATTCCCAACATCAAACACCTTGCGCAGTCCGGCCACAGACGGAGCCGCATATAGGGACCTCTCGAACGCTGCTAGTGAAACTTTGAGCTGGATTCTCAAGGCTGCTTTATTTTTCTTCAGCTTAGCAGGTTCGGCAAAACAGTGCCCACGAATGACAGCCTTATGTGCTTCCCATAGTGTGGAAGCCTGAGGCTCTGAATAGGTGTTCTCCATAAAATACGCGTTGATGCTATTCTGAAGTGACCGTTTAGTTGGAGGGTATTTGAAAACTCTTTTTAACCTCCGGTGGCATTTCTTAACTGGTATCTTGCCTAGTTCAACTGCCATCTGAATGTTGGCCTGATCGGACCATGGCAGCTTTTTTTTAACCAAAATCTGCAAGACTTTGACCATCTTTTGTTCTGATGTATTTGTTACATATTGTGCTTGTTTTTATTAAAGAGAAATTAGGTTTAAGTATTTACAATCATAATGTCAAAGAAACGAGTTCAAAAATTTAAAAATTGCTATGGTAGATAAGGGGGCATTTACAAGTGAGAGCTGAAGGGGTAAATTAGCAATTTTGATGGCTAGCAGTCGGGCCTGATATATTATAAGCTCTTCAAGACTGGAGATGGACTATCATGGGAGAATCTGGGTGATACAGCAAACTTGAACTCCAAACTTGAAGTCCATTCCAGGTTTGCTGGATCACCTACGTTCTCCCATGACCGTCTATCTTCACCAGTCTGGGAGAACTTTGATAAATCAGGCCCAATATTGTTTTATTATTGTGTATGTTTAAAAACAAAGCCTGGTTTTCATAACAGTCCAGACAGCTCTTGTACATTCTAAAAGTAAAAAAATTATGTTAACAAATTAGACAGAGTTGTGGTCAAGTCATATTATTAAGGCATCTAAATGTCAATGACCTCTAAAACAAAAATACTAATTTGCTTGAATTAAATAGATGATAATCTAAAATTGATTAAAAATGGAGTAATCTAGGATTCCCCTATCATTTGCAATCACTACTTGACTATACAATGAAATGTCAACAGTCTATTGAATAGGATAGCAAATGCATAAATCTAGACTTTGATGGTACTAAGGACCAAACATTGATACAGACCCACAACATAAATGAAATGATCTGTCCAATGAAAACCCCCCCGAGGGTCAAAGCCTCTAGACCCGCATCAAATGAAGTAGACATTCCACTTCTGATTGTAGACCTTTTGGAAAGAATACATTGTAGCATGATAAGAATACCAATCTGTGAAACCAAAGCTTTAGGGAAAAAAGTTACAGATCAGATTGTCTCCCAACCTGTCCAATGCGAACAACTGGCATAGATCTTGTTACACCTCCTGTTGTAAGGTACACTTGCCTAGGTCTAGATGCTTGACAGTTGAGAAAATCTGCTTGCTAAATGTTATTGGTAAGGATGACCATGCCTCATATGGGCATGTTCCAGCTAAGACAAGGAATGCTCTGTCTCTTTTTTCACCAATGATAATTGATGTATGTGTTGTTCAACTGAATCTATATAGGATGACCCTTAAGCAGATCAGTCCAAAGCAGAAGGATCAGTCAAATTGCCCGAAACTCCAAGAAGTTGATCAGGGGATAGGAATCTGATGACCATGTTCCCTACACAAACAAGGTCTCCCTATCCTACATCAGGATCTTCTAAAACACATGTGAAGAAATGATTTCCCAAACTGTAAAACCAGATAACAAAAGGCACCAAAACAGAGACAGACAGATTGGTATTTGATATTTAACAAACAGGTCTGTCAAGAGACTAGGATAAATTATCCAATGATAGCAGGTGGTATTACTGGATTAACTTGTGTGAACTGGACCTTCTCAAAGACAGATATAATCAGCCTCCCAAAAGCTGGCTCCTGGACAGGGCAGGATTTATCATTTTTTTCTCCCCTAGGCCAGCTAGCTTGTGCTTCCCCCCTACCCAACAAATAACAATTGACACTAACACACACACTATGGGAACTAATACACATAAAAAAAAATCACAAACCTAAATTTAACTATAACTTTACTGGAAAAAAACAATAGAAGGAAAGCATGACAGTGCCCTCACACATTTTGTAAAGAGTATGAAACAGGTCAACACACTGTCATGTTTTCTTGGATTTCCTGTGTTGGAATGTCAATAATGCACTGACAACTGTGGCAAGGACTGAAGTGCTTTGATTAAACTAACTGTGGTGTTTCTCTTTTAAATATGCAGCTAAATAATTTAGTTTTTATTCTTTCACACAGCCATAGTGTACAAGAAAGTACGCTAAAATATAAAATACCTGTAAAAGAAAAGAACTCTAAAGTAACTACTACTTTTTACTTTTTCCAAAAAACTTGCAGTTAGGTTAATTCTCTCTACCCCAAGTTGAGTTTAGACTGTGGTATTGACATATAACTAAAATACGGACATTAGATTGTGAGCTCCTTTGATGGACAGGTAATGACACAACTCTGGACTTTGTAGCGCTATAAGTGCTGCATATTATGTCAGTGCTATGTATACAAAGGTTGTTATAACAAAAATACCATCATTAATATTTTAACAAAGACACATTGTCAATATGATAAGGATACCTGAAGCGCATAAAAGGGCTATATTGGAGTCAAAACCTTGGTGAATGCCCAAAGTGCAGAGAACCGGCCAAATAGAATGGCCCATGAATAACTAAATTGAAAAAAAGAAATAAAATAAAATGAAAAAATAAATGGCCCATGAACAGCCATGAAATATTTGCCAGAGATTTTATAATTGACCATATGATCATCTCTTTTGCTAAAGATTTAGAAGTATATTATTTGGTGGTATCAGTTAGAGGTATACAAGAAATAGCATACATTTTTATTTTCTTGTCCTTTAAAATCTGGCCAATTTTTAAAAAAGGTTTCTGTTTCTACAGTTCAGCTATGACATCCAAAAATCATAGGTCTTGGATTTTGGTAGAGAATGCTACTGAAATGTAAGACCTATGCATAACAACTTACATAGCATATAGTAAAGATGGGCATTGGAGGATGGATTATCTGATTTGTAGTGTTGTTGGAGTAGCAGGTGTAGTTAGCAGACTTCAAATTAGCATTGGGGCAGTGGCAGCAGTGAGTTAACACTTGTACAAGTGAATACTGCACTTTAGAGTTCTAAATAGGTATCATGCTATATTAGTATATAGGACTATCCAGTAATAAAGTAAAGAGATTATTTACTGGTGAGATTAATGACTTTAATGATATACTTATTTTGTTGTCCCGGCAGTATAACCTCCAAAATAATTGATTATTGCAATAGATATACAGCCCTGTGTTTTTTTTACTTTTCTTCAATTTCATATGTGCATACATTTTCCTAATTATATTTCCCTTAATTTTCTATGAAAAACCTGATCCTTTATACCAGGATTCTCAGTATCTTTAAATGTATATGAAATCTTCTATAAAGTATTGACCCTAGCTAGATATTGACCTGGGTCAACACTCATCCATTGAATAGTCTATAGGTAAGGACCTAGGATCAAACTAATCTATGCAATATTTGCAATTACTTTTTAATAAAATTTACATACAACACTACCCTTATGAGGCAAGTGACTTAATATATTTTTATGTTTAGGCATAAAGATTTAGGAGACAACCTTTTCTTTTGCTTATATCAAATATTTGGACTATATGCTCATTTTTGTTTAGGAACTATCCTAAATTTAAATATCATGCAAAGCAATATTCTCACTTTAACTGTTGAGTGATGAGCTCTTCTTCATTCAGGTATTTCAACCTTTCTTCCTCTACCATGGCTCTCTGTCGCTGTAAGGGGTCTTCTTGTCTGCGCATTGAGTCTGTCACTCGGATGCTGATCTCTGTCTCTGTGCGTTTCAGCATATTTCGAACAGTCTCTTGATTTTGCAGCTGTAAAAGAATATATGTTCTCTTAATAATGGAGTAAAATAGTCTGAATCTGATCAGTAAAGTTAAGGATATGTATTGTTCCAAAGGCTGATTTCAATCCTTCACACATGAAAGGTAGCCACATCAATGGTTTATAAGATCAGGTACAGGTAGTCCTCCGGTTACATTCGAGGTAGAGACTGTAGGTTTGTTTTTATGTTGAAATGGTGTGAAAGTCGGAACAGGTACATTATTTAATTAAATGCAATTAGGACAGATGTTTGTCTCAACAAATTATTAGGCAGCATGGTGACCGTTACTGTATAAAATCCTCACTGAGTTAATCACAAAGCAAAAAAAAAAAAAAATCTTTATGGAGCCTAGACATTCATTAACTTCTGTACTTTGAAAAAGAAACAACTGCAGAGTTTGTCTTGGTCATTAAAGAGTTACAAGAGGCTGCAGGAAGAGCTCAGTCCTTAAGATCACCCACAACCTCAGCTGTGTTTAGCAAAAGATTTCTCCTGAAAGTCATGAAAACCGCCCCGTTCCCCCTTCAAGCCTCCATACTGCACAGGAGCTAGTAGGGAAGTCCCGTTCGTATTTAGGAGTCGTCCGTATGTCGGATGTCCTTAACCCGGTGACTACCTGTATACACAAGTTTCAAAATTACAATGTATCTGTTACAAAAACAATTTGTTGTAGCAAATTAAATAGAAAAGAGAATCCTAAGAACTACTCCTAAGCAGTAAAGTAGTTAAAGAGAAGGGGAGGGGGGTAGAACAAATTAGACACAATTTAAGATACAAAAATAAACCACTTAATGCACATGTTAAGCCAGAAATTTGAAAATAGTGGTAGGGCAAACAGTGCGGCAAACAACAAAACCACAACAGTTACTTTAGGTAGCAATCTTTTTGTAATGTTCTTTAGGTTTAGCCAAGTCTAGAGTAGATGAGGTCTGTTCCTTATGTACCTGCAGTTTCTTTAGCTGCTGCAGTTGGTTCCTCAGCTCACTGGCATTGTGCTGAAGGTCATGGAGATGAAGCTGCATGTGCAAGCGAGTGATTGCTTTACTCTGATCTGCTGGGGTGGAAGAAGATCCTGAAGTAGACAAAGGGGTACCAGCATTTTGATGGCCAGGGGCTAGAAGTAACAAACAACATATGTACTAGATATAAGTGCATTTTATTATCATAGAAGAAAAAATCTATCATAGCATAAATCCTAAAAATGCAAATTATATAGATGAATAAACCTTACATGCACACACAGACAATTATTATAATTTTAGAACAATTGTTTTCTCCTTTAAGTGCATGCAATATTTAAATATTTTTAACATGCATATTAGATGCGTTGGCAGAGTATGCCTGACACATATGATACATGGAAAAATGAAAAAGACACTTTCTCCAAAAACATTTTCTATCATACTTCTATCTTCTTTAATTCTTTTTTTCTTTTATACTCATAATAATCAACAATCACTTTTTGAGTCTGGGGGGGGTTACGTTTTGAGTACTACTGTTTTCTTTCGAGAAGATGAAAAATGAAATGTTAATTGTAATCAGTCTGAAGATCTTAAAAGTAGATTGTGGGTACTCAATGCCTTAAAAGTCCTTAGGTTTGTCTTGTATGTAGTAATTTTGGTTTTACAAACAAAAGTATATACCCTCTATCAAGTTCAACCGCTAGGGAAATAAACATGTTCCAGTTAAAAACCCTGTAGACATAGTTGATCCAGAGAAAGGCAAAAACCCTGGTTCCATTTGCTCCAACAGGCACTTTTTAAAGTGTCTTTACTTTAAAAATGTATTACCCAGAAATATTCTATGCTTCAAGAAAAACATCCAGCTTTTTCTTTTAGCATTCTAGAATACTTTTTGAAACTACTTCCTAAGAGAGCCTATTCCACATTTTCACAAACCTTACTGTGAAGAATCTCTTCCTTTCCTGATTAAAGTTATTTTCCTCCAGACCAAATAGTGCCCCTTGTCCTTTGTAATGAAAGTGAATAATTGAGAAGCAAGCTTTCTATATGGACCATTTATACATTTATATAGGGAGATCATATCCCATTAGGTGGCTTTTCAAAGGAGAGAATAGATTCAGTTTAGCTAATCTCTCTTCATAGCTCCTCCATTCATTTTATTAGTTTAGACTACATATTCCAGATGAGGTTGACCAATTCTTTCTACAGGGGCAGGATTATGTCTCTTCAGTCTATTCTTAAATTAATACAGGAAAGTACTTTGCTAGCGTTAGATATTGAAGTCTATGTTCTACCAAAACCCCCAGATCCTTTTCCATGTTTGACTTCCCCAAATGTATTCCCCCTAGACAGTATAAATTTCAAAGATTTTATTGGTTTTTCAGGGGGAACATAAATGATTACACCGGTCCCTTCTTTATCAAAGCATGAATATTTCCAATGAAGCAAAGTATACAGGAAAGAAAGCAAAATGACAAAAAAGACTGTACATCAGTTGAGGTCAAGGTCATCAGAAAAAGATACAGCAGCATTCTCATGGTATACCATAAAAACCCAACAACAAAATAATGTAAACTAGCCCTGTGATGGCTCTCCATGCCCGTCACTACATTTAAAAACTAAAAACTTTGTGCTTGAATCCTGGTATTTATAAGGTCTACCACAACTAAACCAGGGAAAAAGCGAAGGAACCGACGGGGTTTCAAGGCTGATTTTCATTTCATACAAGTATTCATACATAATCTAATACCAATCTGTTTGTACACTTCCAAGCCCATTATCTGGTCATGAGGTTGGAGTATCCATACTATATCGAAAACAACTACAGTCATTTTGTAATTGTTACAGTCTTCGTTACAGAGAGTAATCTTTATTTGCACGACCACAACTTCCAGGGGATAAATTATCTGCCCTCCAGTAGCACACATTCCTATGCAAGCCGCTAAAAAAAATATAGGGAATTAGTCAGGCCGCAGTTGTTGGACTTGAATCATCTAGCCTGGAAAATAAAGTGCTCTCAAAACGTTTAGGAAAATTGATGGGTAACACCGAGTTAAATAGATTGTAGATTCTAATTCAAAATCTTTTGGACACAGGGACAGCTCCATCAGGTGAGAAACTATGTGCCCATTTGATCACATCCTCTGAAACAAAGAGGAGAAATATTGGGGTTTGATTTGTGAAGCCTTATTGGCACCATGTACCATCTCAGTAATACCTTAAAATTGGCTTCTATTACGGTAGACGATGTGTTTAGGGAAATGGAAGAGAGGGAGTTCGCAATGTTCTGCCATTCCTGGGTCTCCCACTCCATCTCTAAGTCAGCTTACCACTGCGCCATATAGAAAAGCTTTTTCTGAGAATCATACAATCTGAGATATACCACAAAGATTCTCCATTTTGCTTCAGAAATTGAGTGGCAGGACCGTTCAAATGATGTATTTGCTCTGGAATAGAGGGGAATAGAGGGGTCGCCCTTGATTTTTGAATGTAGGATTGATCTCAACTGCAAATATCAAAACATTTCTGATTATGGTGAAGAACATTTTTCTTGTAACAAAGGACATAAACGTTTTGTTATGGTCTAAGAGAATGCCTCTGCATAATAACCCCTTATTGATCCACCATTTTAACTGTTAATGATCACATGCAAATGATGTTTCCTTTTTTGGCCATCCCAGACAGCAAAAGATAGCACTAGGGAGAGAATAGAAGGCCATCTCTTAGCAGGGATCCACATAAGCATCTCAATTGGAATGGAGGGGCAAGAGAGGGCTTATATGGCCATCCATTGGGGACTGGTACCTGACATAGTACTTTGACCTAAAGAGGCTATTTGTGCAGCCCAATGGTGCAGCAGGACATCCGAGACCTCCTCCATATTTTTTTTTGTTCCAGATGAGTTTAGGCAATTTGTTATGTATATTTCTCAGTATCCTTTTGGGTATCGCTATGGGTAACGTGCAAAACAGGTATAGCAGCCGAGGAAAAATGTTCATCTTTATCACCGCTATCTGCCCAAATCAGGAGGGGGCAAATGTGGACCAATTATGATCAAGAGGTCCTTTATGATCAAGAGGGAAATAATTTGCTTGATGGAGTTTGGTAAATGTAGGTCTTATTTGGATTCCCACATAAGGCCTGGAGTGTGAACACCATATAAAATCGTAATTATCTAATAAATCGTAACTAAACTAATAAAAGAATTGGAGGAGCTCAGCTAGGAGAGATTAGCTTAACTGAATCTATTCTGCCTTGAGAAAAGACATAAGCGGGGATGATCACCCTGTATAAAAACATAAATTGTCCATATAGAGAATTCTCTTCCCAATTATTAACTTTAGGTTCATTACAAAGGACAAGGGGGCACGATTTTGGTCTGGAGGAAAATAACTTTAATCTCCGGATAAGGAAGGGATTCTTCACAGCAAGGTCTGAAAATATTGAAAATAGGCTCCCTCATGAAGTAGTTTTAGCAAGTACTATAGATTGCTAAAGTAAATATAAGCAATAAAAATATTGCTATAAGTAAAAGCTTGATGCTTTTCTAGAAACACAGAATATAACTAGGTATTAAAGTTTTCAAGTAAAGATAACTGAGACTGTTGATCCAGGGAACATCTGATTGTCTTACGGGATCAGGATGGATCAGCATTCCGGATTTTGAATTCCTCTAAATCGACTATATCTATAAAATTTTTATTGGTTGAACTTGACGGACTTTTGTCTTTTTTCAACCTGACTATGTAAAACCAGAATTACCACATACAAGACAAACCTTAGGACTTATTGTTAACAACATAATCACATATATTCCAATGCTATTAAAGGCATAAAACATTTTATTTAATGTTGAATAAAAATAATAAATAAAAATATATAAAGTTACTATGTAAATTGATGCATAATGCTGTACTATACTATAATCATTAGTGGAAATGTATTTAGATATTATAATTTTGTAAAAGTTGTTATTAATATTATAGCTTTCTCATGTACTTGATAAAGTGGATTGCATTTCGCAAAACGTGTGGAACATATATTGGAGACTACACACAATCTGGTCATGTTATGCTTTTTCACAGTTAGATTATTTTTAATCAATATTAAATAAAATGTTTATGCTTTTATTAGCATTGGAATATATGTGATTATGTTGTTCTAAGGTTTGTCCTGTATGTGGAAATTTCCAATTAGGGATGTGGCATTGGATCCATTTTTTTAACAAGGGAAGTGATAAAATTGAGTATGTAAAACCAAAAGACAGAGTAGGAGAGTAGGAGAATGTAATTGTTAGGGTTTACATAGACTTCAAATATTGCTGGCTCCAGGACTAAGTGGAATGTCCTAAACTCAATACCTATTTCTCCATTCTATTCTAATTGGATACTAAAAAGCAAGTGTTTTAACTGATAACTATAGCTTTTTCATATACTTCATATACTTCATGTATATTTCATGTACTTAATGATGTCTGTGGTACACGTAATTCAGTGTAACCATTAAACATAAGAAAAACTCAAGAAGAAGTATATAACAAAACAGCCATAGCAGTCTTCAACCCAAAAATGTTTTTAAGCTGGGTGTGAAAAAATGTAGGTGGGTGGCAACCCATGTATTGTGACCCAACTCTTTAGTAACCACCCAAAAACTGCCAAGTGGTTACTAAAAAGAGCCGGGTGGTACACCGGGGTAAAACACTGCATACCTACATACATACATACCTGTTTTGTCTCCACTGGCTGCTTCAGTTTTCTCACTACAAAAGAGGCATACTATTAGAATGTATAGTAAAATAACAGAAAGTGTGACAATATCACAATTACATGTGACAATATTATAAGTTACTTCTACCACATAAGCTATATTGTATGAAATTCCCCACTGATCTTTACTTTTAAATCTACAACGACAATTTACTATCATATACAACTGCAAATAGTAAATAATGACAGACTTTTATATCATGTTGTGAAAATTATCATGTTGTGAAAATTATAAAAAAAAATACTATTACCCTTTTTTGCTTATTTTAAATACTAGTTAGATACAGTTTTACTGAGGATGTTATCTGTCAGAGCATGATGTGAGAGTTCAGCAGAAATTGTCATACAGGAAGGATCTCTTGAAATGAAGTTATACATTGGAAAGGATCTGTCAAGAGAAAATGAGCTTATTTGTACTATGGTCGATATTTGTCAGTGCAGAACAGAGGTTACTCAGCCAGTGAAAAACATGAGAGTTCAGCAGAAACTCTGTCATACAGTGATTTATTGCAGCAGATTTTCTGGTTGTTCCTGCACGAATAGGATCTACTATTACCTGATTACACCTGTAATACCTATCCTCATTATTTTCATTGAGAAATGTATTTTATACCCACCTGTCACAAAACTAGAAATGTCATACTACACTACCCATTTCCAAGGATGCAAGGTTTCCAATTTTTTCAACATTTGGGAGAGCAGTGTTACAGATGCCTGTGTAATTTCTGTAGTAACACACATCCATCTAAAACTAGAAAAGAGTTTTTGTCCAACCCTCCAAGATCCAGGTATGTCCACCCATCAATATCAAGAGATGATGGCTTTTCAATCCTATGTGTAACTAATAATTCAGGCTCAAGCAGTGGTTCTGATTCAAGCACGAGAAGTGTTTTTATATTTCACACTTTTCCTAGTAAAAAAGTTTTGTTTAGGTCAGTCTTGACCTGATGGATTTTTATTCCTTTGCTCAGACCAGGACTTTTCATATGGAGTAAATAGAGATGATTCTGTCTGTTGTTCACTTGCCTTCTCTTTAATCTGTTCACTGTGCCAAGGACTTTTACCAAAGCTTTTGTCAAAGTTTTTGATAATAGACCTGTGACGTCTGCAGGTAATCTGTCTTTTCTATTAGTTAGACAAAGTGCTAGATTTGGCAAAATTCAAAAGTCATTTAGAAAATCACAAGAGCATAGTTCTACAGTCTGTGATTCATTTTGGCTGGTTATTAGTCCATCGGGACTAAAAGTAATTGATGCCCGGTTGAGGTAATGGAATATTTAGGATTAGCATTTGAAGCAATCCAATCCAACTTTTTTCTGCCTCTCTAGAAGGAAACACAAATAGTGTAGGCTAGGAGCATTTTATGGACTCCAATCCTCTTAACAAAAGAATGCATGGTATTCTTGGGGCTTATGGTGTCTTTGATAACTGTAGTCCTGCGAATAATTTGGCACATGTTTGATCCAGTAATGTTTACCTAATTAGTGCTGCAGCTGCTCACCTCACCCCCTGGCAGTTTGGCAAGATTTGTTGTGGTAGATTTTGTGTCACAATTTGTCTCAGGCCAGGGACCCCAGTCTTCAAGGTTGTGGAGCCCACTGTATAGGGTATCAAGCACTGGGCTTTTTTCGCTTGGCTCATTGCTAGGCCACTCCAACCTGTTGAAACTGATGGTTGCTTGGGAAGTCTGAAAGTTTATTTGTCAGCAGAGAGTTAAAATTTTTACGGGCAACAAGACAGGTGTGCCTTACATTGCTAGACATAGTGGAAGCAAGAGCAACTATCTTTTTCAAATTTCAGCTAAGATCTTTTTTTGGGGAGAGAAGCATTTTCTAGACCTCATGACGGCCTATCTGCCGATCATGGAGAATCAATTGTCCGATCATCCAAACAGGTCCTTTTCAGATAACAATGAATGGTCACTAAAAAGTTGATATTTTCTTCGAGTCTTTCAGGAGCAGGGAATTCCATCAATAGATTTGATGACTTTTCCAACATGCTGAGGTTCTGCAAAAGATTCCGATTCCAACAATTCCTGCCCAAAGATGCCTTCATGTTGAGGTGTTATTTTCCTCTGATTTACATTTTTGCACCAATGACATTAATCTTAAGAGTACTTCTGGATATAAGGAATGATATTAATAAAAGCAACAGTAATTCTTCCCCATTGGGTGATGGTGGTCCCTGTATTTTATCCTTCTCACCTGGATGACCTCACTCTCCTGGGTTGATGGCGGCATCCCAACTAGGCCAGTTTAACTGCCTGCTTCCTGTAGGGCAAAGGCTTTTACCATCAGGTAAATATGCTGCCCAAGTCACACCATACCCTAATTTATTTATATTAGACCATTATACAAAATTCCCTGTAATATTTATAATATTACTCAAAATGTAATCCTATATGCTAATAACTTATAGAGTATACAAATGCAATGAAATTGTCTCAGAGTTAACAGATATGAAGTAATATGGTACCCTTTCTTTATTAATTTATTTAAAGTTTACAAGATGTATAAGATTCCTTTACATATGAGATCTATGTATATCTTGCTTTTCATAGCCACAAAAATAAGTGTCCCTTGAAGAAGCATATTTTGTAAAATGCATCGGGAGTGGGACACTACTGTTAACATTCAATGACTCTTTTTAGCTTAAGTAAATACTACAAATGTACGAGATCTGGTACTTTCATATGTATAATCGATCTCTCTAATTAATATTTGTTAAGTGATTAGTGTCTAAAAAGCCCTACTTGTTACACTCATTCTTTATGAGGTTTATTTATTCTAAATTTGATAGGGCTGGCAAAAAGCACTATCAAGATATAGGAAACCCCTTTTACGCTTTCCTTACTCAATATTTCTGTGGGTATAATAACTACAAAATGTTATTATATACTTCCTCTGCCTATTTAATAATTTTGAATAATAGAATATATAACTGCAAATGGTATTTTAATTATCTAAATAGAAAGTGCACAGATTAACATTAACTACTCAATAATATGGGTATAATAAATGTATGTAAAACACTGTAAACACTGTGTGTGAAATAGAATACTATTTAACCCAGAGTTGACATTAAGCTCATGAAAGTCCAAAGACTATGTACATGGGAGAAGGTGTCCTACTGATAAGGACCACTTTCATTATTTCACCATTATTTGGTAATATCTAAAAGGATCTTAGCAAAGCTGTGCTCCAATTGTTCTCCGCTGTTGTCATTGAATTACCCTATTTTCACATACCTTGTGTTTTCACTGTCAGAGCTCCGCATTAAAGCGCTCTGGACCAGTCCTGTGAGGCTGGCAATCTGTTTCTCCATTGCTTCCATTCTCTCCCTGCAAATAGACAAAAAAGATAACCTTTACTACAAACAGACTGTAGGTATCTGAAGAAAAATTTACAATCATTTTAAAACACGCTATGTGAATCACATTTTCTAAGTACAAAAAACTAAAGAAAGCTCACAATACTCGATACTAATACAAGAATGCAGAGACATTGATCAGGGATCCCACTAAATGAAGAAATGACTAATAGGTGAAAACTTTACAAAAAATATGTTATTTGTAGTTAGTTAGACTGACAT
>NC_092863.1:20883693-20885499 GCF_032062135.1 Pyxicephalus adspersus | reverse complement strand
CATCCAATGTTGCAAATTCTGTTTTCTCTAAAGGGGAATCTGCCAATAAATCCTAGTTAGAACAAAGACAATACTGTAAAATAGGACTTCTGATATGTCCACTACATGTGAGGTAGTGCCCTGATCACTCAACTTAACTAATCAATGCTAGCAGGTACTCCCTGACATCCCCATGGATAAACTAAACATCAAAATGTTGTGTCCAGCTCTTCTCATGTACCTTGACTGTGAAAATGTGAATATTTTGTGTAGATGGATATGCTGTATTATTATTATTACACAGTGTTTATATAGTGCCGACATATTACGCAGCCCTGTACTGAGTTTATAGTCATGTCACTAATTGTCCCTCAATGGAGCTCACAATCTAATGTCCCTACCATAGTCATTTGTCTTTAATACAGTCTAAGAACAATTTTGGAGAGAAGCCAAAATAACCTTACCGCATGTTTTTGGATTGTGGGAGGAAACCTGAGTACACAAAAGGAAACCCACATAAACATGTAGAGATTCTGCAAACTTCATGCAGATAGTGTCTTGGCCAAGATTTGAACCTGGGACCCAGCACTGCAAAGGCGAGAGTGCCAACCTCTGAGCCACTGTGCATTGCACATAATGCCCATCATTGAACAAAATATGACAAAAAATATGTTTCATATTGCATTAGACAACAGCTGAGAGACAATTAGCTGCCACTTAACCTGGTTCCTGAAAATGCCACTAGGCAAGTTGTCCTGACTATTTCTGTGAGGATCCACTTTTCCCAGTCAGTTTCTGAGCAGAAAGGGGCCTCCCAAAGTCCAGTAAATGTCCCATTGCTCCTGGCAGCCATCACTTTAAAACAAGGTTTTCTGAATGCTTATTTCCTGCTAAGTACCACTCGGCTGCCAGGTAGTGAGTGGTCAGTCATTTCAACCATTTTAATTGTTAACTTCTGGTCTGCATGACTGATTTATTTTTGCAATTTGTTTGTCAGAAATGTCTGTTAACAGTCCAAGATAACATGCTCCACAACTTGGGATCCAGAGACAGTATCTGTCTGTAATCACTTCCAGATTAGATGGCAGAGATTTCTGTTTCAGATCTTGAAAATTGCTCAACTTGGTGAGACACTCGTCTTACTTCCATATTCTGGGGTCAATTTCAACATGAAGTGGCTTGTAAACACTAGTCCACTGTTGTCCATGAAAACATTCCTGACCCCTGGTTTTGTTGGGACAGTGGCTGTGGAACCTCTTTTAACAATTGTCTCTCCCTAGTATCATACTCTAGTAGTGCTGCTGTCTTTTCAGCATGGTCAGTCCTACTCTTTACTCTTGTTCAATATACACACAATTGGACATTTTTCCAATCAAGTGCTGTGAGACAACATATACAGTTAATGTGAAAAAATTAGGCCACTTATGCATTTTTGTAACATTCTGGGACATATGGATATTTAATCTCAATATTTAACAATACTGGGAGATGCAAAAAAATATATCTACAACAATTAGAACATTGTTACACAGCATTTTGAAGGTTTGCCCTATTTAAACCTCAGACATTTAGTTTGGTGCGCTCCTGACTGTTGATGTGAGTGATAGTGTTGGTCGAATAGCTCACTATTCGATTCGACAGCTATTCGGCCGAATATAGCAAAAAAATTTGGGTGGTCGAATTCGAATTCGAAACCCATTAAAGTCAATGGGAGAAAAATTCGGGTTTGTTTCAGCACTGTGTAGAGAGAGCTTCTACAGCCTCCAAACAGATGTAAAAAGATACATTAGAAAAGGATACATGAAAAGATACATTGTAAAGAGATAC
>NC_092863.1:20871211-20881554 GCF_032062135.1 Pyxicephalus adspersus | reverse complement strand
CTAGCGTTCTAATTCTGTCAGTTTATTGATGCAAAAAAAGATACAATTTTTTTTGCATAGAAATTTGTTGTTTATATTGTGAAACCTGTAAATTCTTAGGATTGACTCCCAGGTATGATAATTATATTTATTTAATAAATTATAATATAATAATCTGCTTTTAAATTTCCCGCCCCCACAATCCATCACTGCATTTGCATCAGTCCATTTGCAAGATGTCACATCTTCCCGGGTGATGCGAGTGGGGGGAGCTGTAAATCTTCTGAGCTGATATTCCAACAAATTCACAGGTCACATTATGTAATGCTCAAAGCAATTGCAAAAAAAACCCAAGAGCTACATCTCTTTCATCTCTACATTTCAGTTAGCATGTTAAAAGTAAAATTCATGACAGTACAATATTTGAAAGACTGAACAGCTATGGCTTCTTTGGAAGGGCTGCCAAGAGATTTTCTCTTGGCAGCATAGCTTAGGTTTACAAAGTTGCATCTGAACCACAAGACATCTTGAACAGTGTTCTTTAGACAGATGAGACCAATGTGAACATGTTTGGCCATAATGCACAGTGCCACGTTTGGGGGGAAAACCAAAAACAGAATATTAGCCATCACAGTTGATGCTAGCTGTCAAACATCGTTGTAGAAGAGTGATGATTTGGGATGTTTTTTGCAGCCACAGGATCATGCCACCCTGTAGTCATTGAGTCGACCATGAAGGCCTCTGTATATCAAATTATTATAGTCAAATGTGATCTGTCCGACAATTAAAGCTGTTGAAACTGGGTCATAGTGATCCCAAGCCCATCAGAAAACTCTACTAACAGAATGGATGCAAAAAAAAAAAAAGAATCAATATATTACAGTGGTCCAATCAAAGACCAGACCTTAACCCAATCTAATCGCTATGGCTGGATCCTAAAGAGTTATACATAATGGAATGCCTGCAAACCTCAAAGAACTGAAGCATTGTAGTAGGAAAGAGTTTCCTCCACCACAATGGGAGAGACTGATAAAATCATACAGAAAAAGAATATTTTAAATTACTGTTGCTAAAGTTGGTTCCACAGGCTATTAAATCATGTGGTGTGCTTAGTTTTAGGAACATTAAGCTTATTCATTTTGGCTTTATTTTTGTTAAATAATGATACGTTGGAATCTGTTGTGTGTTTTACACCTGAAGTTACTTGTTGGAGCGAGCTCCGATGCTTGAAATGCCAGGACAAGTGATGCGCTTGTACTTTCTGGGTGCCTCTATGCGGACTCCAGTGTTGCAGTAACAGGAGGGGAAAATGGTGCTGGGAGCAGCAAAACATTTGACACTCTCCGCAAAGGTCACCCTTGCAGAAAAGGAGCAAGGAACTCCTAGCACATAGCCTAAGGCAAGCTTCTGCACTGGAAGTACATGCTGCAGACGCCCAGATGGGTGCTGTCTCTATAACTAATGCTTTTGCTGCTGAAAATTCTGTACTGGAAAAGCCCCACCTCTTCGCAATAGACAGTATCCATTCAGGTATCATAGTTTTTCTGAGGATGCAAAATCCAAAGGAGCGAGCTCTGTGACTTGGAAATGTCATGATATATACTCTGACCCTGATGATAGAGTGATTTTGCTTAAGAGGCTTTTAAATAGTAATCTTGTTTTATTCACTAATACAATTTTTACACAAAAACAGGCAATATAAAACAAACAGCAAAATAAAGCCTGGCCACTTGGCCACTAACTCACCGTTAGTTCCCTTAACTAACAATCCAGCCCAACCTAGTGCTGTGCAGGTCTTTAAGGCCCTAACCATACATCTTTTCCAACAAAGGCCCTGATTTAATAAAGCTCTCCAAGGCTGGTGAGAATACACTTTCATCAGCGAAACTGGGTCATCCAGCAAACCTGGAATGGATCTGGATTAGGATTCTAAACATTTGCTAGCAAATAGCAAACTACTTTGAAGAAATCCATGCCAGGTTCGCTGGATTGCCCAGCTTCAGTGATGAATGTGTATTCTCTCCAGCCTTGGAGAGCTTTAATAAATCAGGGCCAAAGTCTGTGTCTTTACGCTCAGTTAACCTTAGATCTCCTCCCAGCTCACGAGCCAAGACAGAGACACAGGAATAAGCAGACTGGGAGTATTTATCTCTACACTAATTTCCAGGATGGGTTTCAGGTGAGACAGTTACATCTGATTATACCCAGGCCTCTTTAGCTCCCCCACCTGGCCAAGAAGCTCATGGTCATTAAGCCTGGTACTTTAACCCCACCTTCAGGACAAAAGGAAAACTGTCTGAATAAACAGAAAAACACTCTGCGTAGCCTGTATCTGGGGCAAATGTACCTGTCATTTTGGACGAAACCCTGATTTCTTTGGCCAGCTGTTACAATATATATATTGGTTATGTTTTTTCTTTTTTACAAAATGAAAATCTCTTCATATATAAAGAATATTTTTTAAAAAATCTGCAGTTCCGCACATAATCTAGTCAGGTGAAGGAATTTTTTCCAAAATGTAAAACATTCAGTCAGAATGCTTTACATATAGAAGATGCAGATATCATTATATCAGTTTGGAATAATTTATATACAAATTGTCATTTACCTAGTGGTTGAACTTGATGAACCTATGTCTTTTTTCAACCTACTATTTTTCAATCAACTATGCAACTCTGCAATTTTTATCAATTATTATAACAATTACTTACCTTTCTCTACTCCTTCTTAGCCATTATTAAGGAAAATGACTAGGTTTAAAGCAATATATGAAGGCATGTTTAATTATAATAGGACTGCCATATATTCATTTCTTATAAGTGGAGAAACACATAAGATCAATAGGTAACATCAGACCTTTCTTCTCTAGCTGCTCTGTACTATGGTAAAATGTATTACAGATACTACCAGCAATTACAAAAGGGTATTCTCACCGTGTTTCTGTCTCCTTAGCAGGCACTGGAGAGCTGAAACCAGACAAAGGCCGTTCTGGTCCAGAGAAAATTTCATTGGTGCCAGAGGAAGAGCTTGGGTTTCTCTGTTTTCCAACACTACTCTCCATAAATACAGAGGAGGAGGAATCTTTGCGAAAGGTCTGGCGTACAGGAGAATTGCGGCTGGATGGCCCTGAGTAGGGACTGTGAGGACTCTGACTCTGCTGGACATCTACTATCCTTCCATCTGATACTTTCTGAGGGGAGGATGGTGGAATGCGGAAACCCATTCCAGGACTAAATGTGTCACCATATATTTGAGAGTTGGATTTATACATTCCATCTTCTAGGTCTGTTTGCAAAGCAGCAGCGGAGTAAGTGCTTAGAGAGCGGACCGAACCTCTCTTGTACAGGCCACTGGGGTATGAAAAAGGGTCCCCCAAACCAGCCAGGGACTGAGTAGAGGTAATGCTAAGTCTACCCTCATGGACCATTCCATAAGGATCTGAATAGAGTCCCTCATTCTTTACCAGAACCACATTCTTGTTGGAGAGATCTTCATCAGGTTTGACATCCCGCCTTTCTAGAATAGCACTAGGGCTAGGGGAGACTCCTTGTGTGGGAGGAAGGCCAGACATTCGGTCTGTATGGTGAACAGGGCTTCCTGCATAAGATGGTGGTCGCCCGCCACTGTAAGACATTCGAGAACGTGCTGGGGAGGAGGACTGGAGAACAGGTGGAGGAGAACCAGATGCCAAGTGGGGAGCAGGAGACATGTTGTTTAAACGTCGAGTTGGAGATGAGTCTCTGGAGCTGTACATCATCTCACGCTGTAAGAAAGCAATTAAAAAACATGATCAGAAAAAAGCAGCAAGCTGATTCAATAATATAGTACAGTGGTGTCATGCACAAGACAGATGAATAGTGATACAGCTATATCTTATTTACTATTAAACCCTCACTGTTGGATTTTATGGTGGGCATGTGCACTGGATCTCACAGAGACCAATGCACCAGCACAAAGGAATGGATGGGAGTGACCCCCCCACACACACACACAACAAACAAGTAATTAACATGGCAAAATAATTCATACAGCCTTATAGACTTAAGTACCTCTCAAGCATGTTTGACTGTGGGAAAACACATAGAGGCCACACTCAAAGAAAAGGGTGTCTAACTTAAGTTTTTAAGTTAAGCTGGCAAAGAAGGGGTGGAATCTGACCATGCTTCACAGACAGAAGCCATAACATTCATAAGTACACTTCAATAGGAACAGTAAGTAGATGTTTTACCTGCTTATTTAAGAATTTGTAAGAGGAAAACACAGGACGTGACCAAAATAGTTGAGGATTACCAGAGACAACCAAATATCCACATCAAAAAATGGTCCCTATGATGTGGATATTAGCAGGGCTCACCAGGCCCTAGATGTATTTATATAAATGTGTCACCCGCTTTTTTTTTATACCTTTCAACTCTCTGTAATCGTTAGTGCTTTACAGACCCTACTAACTGAGGGTGGCTATTGAATTCCACTTCGGTTTATTACTAATAGGTAATGTCAAAAGTAACAAGGTACAATAACTGGATAAGGTTTATTGTGTCAATAATTGCATTGATCATTTTTATTTTTAAATCATAAAACTGTTGGGAGTTCCCAACCCTAGGTTTGGAATTCAGACTGGTTGCCTTCTCATTAATACATACAACTAGAGGCTAAATAATATCCTTAGATCAAATTATAATTAACAGACATCCTGGTATCTCCTTCTAGTCCCATGGAAAGTCCAAAGTAAAGTCCTTTCACATTGTATTACAGCAATACATAAAATACTTCCCACACAAAACTCATAAAAAGTACTGATAACAATCTAAAGTAACTACTATTATAATGCTACTAGTTAGAGGGTGCCAATCCCCGGAGAAGGTGTTCGTATAAAACTCTTTTGTGAAAATTAACAGATAAAACTCACTATACTAGAAGGATTCTTATTTCTCAAGTTAATTCCAACACATCTGTAGGACCTGTGCAGTAATATAAGACTACTGGAAGTAAATGTTAGAATGATGCAAAATGTTTCCTTAGCTTGTCTCCTATTGGCTGTTCTTTTTGATTGCACATTTTGATGAGATATCATAAAGTCATTTGCCATTTGTTAGCAAATGTTTTGAATCCTGGACCAGATGCATTGCAGGTTTGCTCAATCACCCAGCTTCACTGATAAATGTGTATCCTCTCCAGCCTTGGAGAGCTTTAATAAATAAGACCTAATGACTGTAGCTCCCTGTCCCTGTAATGACTGTACCACCCAGAATGGACATTAGGTGCCTGGGAGTAGCAAACTCCACTTTTTTACTACTCTGAATATAGCCCTAGATTATATAACTATGTCATGTTAAGGACTTTAACTTTGTGAAAACAGTTCTTAAATTAAAAAAAAAAAGTTCTTGTCCTCTACTGCTCTTATTCATAGAGAACATTTATTTAATTGTTCAGATAAAAATACACATTACGCCTTTTACAATTGTGGACATTAATTTAAATGTACTTTAAATGTAATGTAAGTTTTTACATTTTAAGTTTACAAAATATTTTCACAAAACCAAAAATAAAATAAAAAGATATAGAAAAGAGTATACATGGAGAAAGAGCAGAAATCCTGGTCTCCATAACAGGAAACTCCTCCAGAGTCAAGGGGATGATTTTTTTTGCAAGGGATGTTTCACTTAGCTTAGTAAATGAGATGAAGAACTAGTGATTTTGAACCAAATCCACAATTATGTTTTTTAGATTTCCTTTCCATGATGTGTCATTGTTTTCAAAGTGAATTTTAAAAAAATATCCTGACCTAACTGGACCAATCACAATTAAATCAAGTAGTAAAGAAAGATGTAAATCTACAGTAAAATACTTTTTAGAGATGGTAATGTAGACTACAAACTGCTGTAAATTATACAATCAGTTGTAATTTATAAAAAATTGAGTACACTGAAATGTTACATATATGGAATAATGTTTTTTAAATTGACTTAAAGGTGTTTTATGTGCATCGGAGTAAATACCATTTACAAGGATTTTCTTTCCTGTACATTTCAGTATACACTAGGCAAGAAGAAAAAAGTAAAATAAAGAATAACACAATGGTCCTGATTTATTAAAGCTCTCCAAGCCTAGAGAGGATACACTTTCATCAGTGAAGCTGGGTGATCCAGCAAATCTGGAAAAGACTTCTTCAAAGTTATTTGTTAGCAAATATTTTGAATCTTGGACCAGATCCATTCCAGGGTTGCTGGATCACCCTGAGCTTTAATATATCAGGTCCTATGTCAGGGACATCTCATACAAAACACACAAGAAGACAAATACACAAAACATAACCTGATCATAAATGACCATAAGTGGTCATGCTGATTTTAGTAAAAATACAGGTAAAAAACACGGTCCACTATATACACAAGGGCTTAGATCCATAAAGTGTCAGGTCTATGTCAGTGTTAATCTAATACAGTTGAAGGTAACATCTAATTATTCACTATATCATTTACTCTGAAGTAATGGACTAAAATTAAAAGATGTGGTTTTCCGGGAATTGGCGATAATTTGCTTAGTAACCCCTGAAAATTAAGCCAATTATCCTACGTTTGTTCAAAAGAGTTTCAGCATGTTTGTGTAACATCACACTGTACTTATTTGTGTGCTTGCATCCTTAACTGTTTTTCTGTTTAGTGGCTTGCAGCGTCCCCATCTTTCCTTTAGTCACTGGACTACATTTGTCCATCTCAGAATTCTTAGCACACACCACTGTGTTATTTGCTATTCTGCCCAGCATTCTCTTAATTCTGCTATTCTGGATTTTGTTCTCAGCCTGACCTTGACTTCAACATTGCTATGAACTGACTGCCACCTGTTCTACAAGTTTGCCTTGATCACTGTGTTAATGTCTGTTTGCCATTCCTACACTAGAGCTGTCTGATCACTGTCTGGTGGAGGGAGCATGGACCATTGCTCCTTGCAAGGTGCTCTGGTGAAGACCGGGAGTCACTTTCTGCCTGCCTCAGGTGATCCAGTCTCACCAGCCAGGGGGTGACTCGTAACACTTCCACTTTGCAAAAATTGATACATTACGGCACCAGACAGAGAGATGGTCTATGAATAAGAGAACTGAAAATATAGACAGGTTAACCAAACCAAAAAGTGTCCGAATTTGGGGGGTAAACAAAGTCAGTGGGTTAGAGACTTTCCAGAGGTTTCCAGAGTTCTGCCCCCATTACATAACAAAACGTATCTACTGACCTAAAAATCCCAGCATTCCACTGCCTCCTAGCCAATTATCTTAAAAAAATAGAAGGGAGAGTTTACTTTGCTGCTGAACAAATGGGAAAATTAAAAACATCTCTACCCACATAGTGAAAGAAAGGTGGAGTGCTAAGGTAGGTTTAACTGATCAGTGTATCCTATTTCAAGCTTACAGAAGGCAAACCAGAAAACAGGAAAACATGAACCACCATGAACCACTATCTAATGATAGATGAAATCTATCATTAGATAGAAGGTATGATGAACATTAAGGAAGAACCTGCCACGACAGGGCACTTGCTGCAACAGGTAATAAGCACCTCAAGAGCAGGACATACAATCTGTACATCATATTGCATAATATGTAAAGTATACTCTATACAGACGTTGCATTTTGATGGGCTTTAATTTCCAAAGAATATGTTAAAAGGGTATAGGCATAAAAGAGGAACATCATCATGGGTACATAACCATGAATAAAATAAGGCCTTATACTTGATCCGGGCTAAGTTACTGAAAACGTTCAGGGCCTTGAAAAGTCAAGTGGTCCTTCAAAAAGGTAATAGCTGCTTCCTGACTATTATGTTCCTGGGAAGGGCATTTGGAAGCTCACTGGTGTGTACATGATGTATTCAGTCAAATTCCAATCTATTCAAGGGAATATCAGGAACTCGTTCCTGAAGTAAAGCAGTGACAGTGCCATTTAGGTCAAAAATAGACTCATGCAGGCCTCTGATATGGTATATATGGTATATCTTTCTCATGCCCCTCCAAAACTATAGTAGCATTGTCCATGCATGATTGTAATGTCCATAATAGCTTTCATTTCAGGCAGAGAACTCATTGGTGGTGCATTCAGGAAAGCTTCTAGGCACTGAAGAAAACAAAACTGAATGCGTAGAGGGCCACCAATCAGCGTGGTAATATCCTAACCAGAACAAAGCTAGCTTAGAACATGGTCATTCTTGCCAGTTGTCTATATGCTTCCCCTATGAGAAAACAATGCAATTCCCACTGACCACTAATTTAAAAGAGTAAGCTGGTAAAAAATGTGAAGGGTCACTACAGTCACTACCGGAAAAAAGTGTTTCGGGGGTACACACACATCATTAACCAGCAAAATGTAATGAGGTTCCCACTGAGCACCAACATACCCTTGGGCCCTTACTCCTGAATGCTGCACTCTGCATTCTTAAATGTACAGTTGCATAGTCATATCCCCGCTACTCAAAAAGCTGTATATGCTGTTGATCACAGTATATGAAACACAGTATATGCTATGATCTGCATTTTACAGTCCTGACTGATGCACACTCTAAGTTAATATTGTTCTAAATAACATTCATTGGACTGCTGAACTCCATACATTAGGTTGTATGCTACATAGATCTGTCAGCTACACATCACACACTATAAAGTCATGTCTGTTGCACGCTATAAGCTATGTTAGAGCATCCATACTGGTTGATAAATAGTTACCATTTATTTTAATAAATTCCTCTCCACCCAAATCTGGCTTTAAAAGCATGGCTTTTAAAATTCACAGCTGCTGACAGCTGCTTTCCCTCAGAGATGAGCACTATGCTGAGCTGAATTTGGCATCTTAGCATCATTGCTTTTATTACCGATCATCATATGGGAATAAATTGATAGGGTGTCCTGTTGTAATACCTGGAAATATGTCCACATCCAGCATAAATATGCTTTTTTGGGTTTCAGTTATCAAACCCTGGCATCAAGACGATAACTATATATTCTATATAACTTTATATATTTCAAAAGATATTTTTAATGGTAAAATAAAATAGTGTTGTATGCCTCTGCAGCACTATCCAACATTCACACAACATTCCCTAATCTTCTTTACACAAAAATGTATATAAGAACATATTGTGGAGTGGATAGGCTTATAAATTGACAAGCCGTTTCATAGTCCATACCAGACCATTTTCCTAAGAGAAACAGAAGCTTTCAATGACTAAAACAGGGTAAAAAAATATTAAGCTATTAGCAAGTGTACCATAGTAAAATGATCATACTATGGTAATGAATGTATGCTAATAAATAGGAATTCACATAATACCTAATGTATTAGGTATTACATAATGTGGTAAACCACATTAACCACTAATTTCAAACACCACCAAAGTTCATATTGCCATAAAGATGGGAAATGGATGGGCACTGATGGAATGGCAAGCCAGGACAAGTCAGAAGTAATACTAATATGTGTCAGTAAAAAGATGAAAATCGCCAATATCTGAAAAAGTGAATGCAATGTAAGGTGCTATATTAACTAGAAAACATATGTGTGTGAGTCATCGTATGAGAATCATTGATGCCATTTGAATAAATTCACACATTGAAATGTCTGGCAATCCTTGGTACTGTTTTATACTGTGAACAACGTGGTACTGATATAACAAGTGGATTAATTATTTCATATTCTTCTTTATTGAAGCAAAGTCTACTAGTCTAAAGACGACAACTGTGTTCTGCGAAAATGTGTTACAAAGAGACTATTATATGGTTACTTAAACTACATTATGGTCCTTGCAAAAAGTGGTATAGTAAAATACCTGCAATGGTTTGAATGTCAATTTGTCATATGCACTCACTACTTAAATGTTTAATACATTTCTCCTTTTAGGTTGTATCACACAGATGATTAAGATTGGTTCAGATTGAAATTATACAGATTGAATATTATACTACTAGTGATGCTATACAAATGTTTGTAAGGCTGTACCTTGTGGCAGTGTAATTATGGAGTATTTTGTGGGAAAAGGACTGTGGCATATGATTGCAATGTATATGGCAAGTAGGCTGAAGTTCTATTGAACCATCACACATTAAACCACCCACAATATGAGGTGTGAACTAGCCATCCTTCTTTGGAATGCCCTTGGATGCTCAAGATATTTTCCAGTCCTAACGATATACTTGTACTTTTATACTAAAGTACAGTTAGCAGTTATTCAATTTATCTGATGCAGGGCTTTATATATGATTCAGCATGTGACCAAATCATTTCTTGACTATATAACCTGACAATTTAACAGCGCCCACGTTTTCATTAGTGCTCTTATGACTGACTTAGTATCCATAGGCTTGATGTGTGGATTCCAGTC
>NC_092863.1:20866029-20870405 GCF_032062135.1 Pyxicephalus adspersus | reverse complement strand
GAAAGGCACTTTAACTGATGTTTCAGATCTGGAAATCCAGTCATGCAGCTTTTGCTTCCTTCAAGGCTGGTATGGATGGCAGAGTGATATCCCTGCTGCCATAAGGGAAGATTCTGCATAAGTGCCATACAATCACCTCAAAGTGTTGCATTTTGCTTTTCCTTTCCTTTGTGAGTTGTGAGATGAGTTTCCACTTCCTCTCCTTGGCCTTGCAATGTGCATCAGTCTAGAAGTTTATTTTGTCATCATTACATTTGATGTCCTCTGTGCAAGGGTCATTCTCAAAGTACTTCAACATTAAGGCATTGATGTAGCTTAAAGTGCCTCTGGTTTACTATAAGCAGGGCCCAGATTCCTGTGGGTTAGGAAGAAGCCAAGTGTTCTCTGCTTGCCACTCCAATCCCCAGACAGTGGTGTTAAAAATTGATGGAGTATGTCTTTTCGAGTAGTCTACCACCTCCTCCTGCTCATTCTCTTCCTCTAACTGTCCCCTGCAGAGATGTAGACTTATTACTGAGAAGATGTGGCCTGAGTCTCTTGCTCCCTTCTTTTTTGTTTAAAGCCTCTTCTCTCATAAAATTAAAACTGCCTTGGGAGAATGTCAGCTCTTCCTCCTCGTCTGTTCCACGCTGGCAAGCCCAAAGAGCATCTGTTTTAGGCAGACAATTTGGATGGTGTCACTGATGACAGCCTGCCCACAATTGCTTCTTCAAATAGGGAAAAAAAGTTAAGACATCTTGTATTTGTATATATTCCTGATTCATGAAAAACAGCAAGTCCATGGACTGTCTCACCTGCATATACTCCATAACAACTCTCTGATGTTGTTACAGGTGTTGCAGCATGTAAAGTGTCAAGTTCTGTCATGAAAGCACATCACAAATCAGCCTTTTTTTGAGAGGTGGAATTGTTACTGGACTTCTGCTGTCATTATTATTAACCTATATTTATATGGCGCCGACATATCACAGCACTTTAAAAAGTCCATAGTCATGTCACTAAAAAGGGTGCACAATTTAATGTCACTATCACAGTCATATATCATTACCAGTCTGAGATAAATTATTTTTTAGGGGGGGCAGGGGGGTATCTTGTTTTCAGAATCTGAAATTAAACTAGACTACTTAGAGGAAACCCATGCAAACATGGGGAGAACATACAGCTCCATGCTCAGGTTCCTGACCAAAATAACTTTGTGTACATTAAAGAATGTACATTTTTCCCAGACATTTTTATTCGGACGTAGTACACGGGCCTCTACTTATAAGACTGCCACTACATCAGACAACTCCTCCTCCCCCTTTCCTCCCACAGTTCCCAAAACAATGAAAGTTCCCAAAAAAAATTGGCAAATCACCTGATAGTGTCTGACCTGTGCACCACAGCCAGATAAAAGTGTCTGGGAAAATGTTAAATTGTATGATATGTATAATTATGTATATTGTATGTTCCTCTATGAACATAACATAAACGTCATTAACAAAAAATGCAAAAAGCTATATTATCATGGGTTCCCAAGGTCTTTTCATAGCAGATTAAAAATTTAGATTACAAAATATATTTTAAAAGTTTAAACTTTATGCCACAACTCCAAAGTGAACTGTATCTTTGGTGAACTGGAAAAGATAACAAGCTCTAGACTTATTTGGTGTTTTCTGAAACACTGTATTCCAAAGACTCCTCTACACATACACTCACCTATGAACCCATTAAAATAGCACATGCTTTCTGAAGTTTTCATTTCTATTCACTATATAGATAACAGATGTTTTTTATTGCTTCATGGTCCAAAATCTATTGACTATATAAAGACTATATTATATAAAAATAATAAATGTGACAATTATATAAAATGTTCTTTAAAGGGATGTCTATAGAGCAATCCACACACAGAAGTAAAACCATTAGTCAGTAGTCCTAGATGAATCCCTTCAAAAAATAATTAAAGCAGATCAGAAAGGTTGGAAATTAGAAAATTTCTGATCTGTGTACTTCTGAGTCAGTTTATTACAGTTCTCCAGGATTGGAGAGGATAGACTATCACTGTGGACCTGGGTGGTCCAGTAAACCTGAATTAGAAATAGACTCTTAAAAATCCATTTAGTTCAGCGAAAGTTTTAAATCCTAGACCAGATCTAATCTAGGTTTGCTGGATTACCCAGGTTCTCCTATGATAGCCTATGCTCGCTAGTCTTGGAGAACTTAAGCAAAGTAAATCAGGCCCAATGTCTTAAAACATTAAAACAACCAGGCAACTAGCATTTTCAGGTGAATTCATTATTACCAACTACCATGGCAGGTTTCCCTTAAAGTTTTGGTTTTATTTAGAAGCAAAAAACTATAACGTGATAAAAGTTTAAAAATGGGCAAATAAGATTTTCCTGGAAATGTAAAGCACAATAAGAAGCTAACCCAGTGGAAAACACTTTTAGAAAGTACTTTCCTCCTCCTTGCTTTTTTATTTTTAGTATTGCTTGCTGTATTATGCCTAAATTTCTTTGTTAAAATTAACTGCTTTGTTGAATGCAAAAAAATAGTGTGCATGTTTATCCTGTATGTGATTTGTAGGCAGAACAAGAGGTATATCAGGAGAGGGAATGCATTGTGCAGCAAGGAGCAAACACCCTATTAAGCCTCCTGTACACTGACACTGGAATAGGTTTAAAGCCTAAAGGTGCGTACACACTTCCAATTTTTATCGTTCCAATCGAACGATCGATTGGGCAAAAAAACGTTCGTAAAAAAGTAACCAACGACGCCGACGAACGAGGAAACTCGTTGGAAACGAACGACCGGACCGGCGGATCGGATTGGACGACGATCGTTGAACATCGTTCGTGTGTACGGTCGTTCGTTGATCGTCCATGTTCAGAGCATGCGTAATGAACGAACGTTCGTTCACTTTCCTGTCGTGCACATAGTTCCTCTATCGCTCAAACGATCGTATCTATTGTGTGTACAATATCTACGAACGATCGTGTCGTTATCTCTATGTGCAGGATCGGTGCTATACGATCGTTCGTATATATCGTGCAGGATCGTTCGTCGTTCGTTTTCCAACGATAATAATTGGAAGTGTGTACGTAGCTTTACTCGAGAAGACTGCATGTTTTGTTTTACATACAATACAAATATATATAGCCTCTCTCATGGATTCATGTTGCACCTTTAAAACAATAAAGGGAATAAAGAACAAAACACACACACCCTTGCATATTCCACTTTCACAGCTCTCTCACAAACACATGCAATACATTACATATGGTTACTCTCTACAAGAGAGAGTAACCAGAGTGAAAACATTTATCTGACACATACAAATATCTATTTTTAACTTTCACTGAATATCCATACTAACTAATATTTACACAGGTATTATCGCACTAAAACACTAAAAACAATAATGAATTCCAACACTTGTAAATGTTAGTTCTTGCCAGTTTTGTCTTGATTTTTTTTTAAGACTTTGCAGGACAATGCCTTTTTCTTACTTTATTATAATTTGGCCTGCTTAGATATTCACATACATGCAAGTAAAGATAAAAAAAAAGTGTATTTAAACTAAAGAACAAACACATAATACATTGCAGCATAGAGTTCTTAGCGGTGGCTGCACTCATTTCTTTTCAGGCTTTCATTTTTTTATCTTCACCTGTTGTTTTGCTTAGTTACACACTTGCTGTCCTTTATCAAACTAATATGGTGTAAATATGTTCAGCTATTTCAATTTGCACAGGACAAGCAAGCACTTTTGTTGAACAAAGCACTATTCGAGCTGTCTATAAATAGATCGCATACATTCAGTATACTTAATGTCATACACACATATTCAACACAGATTTGTCTATTTACACAGAAACACATTTCACATTACAACGACATATGACAGCCATGCACATGCCCAGCTCCCATTCCACACAAGGACACACATGCTTCTGGGCTGGGAGCAATTGCTGCCACCTACTTCCGGCCCCCAGCCCAGACCCAGCCAAAGCCGGTGACAGCAGTCTGACCAGCGGTCTTTTCCGCTTACTCTCACGTCCCCGTTGGTGATGTGAGGAGCAGGAAATGAAGAATAAATGGGCTCCTTCCGGTAAATCTTTATAATGCTTCTGTCCTGGATATCTCTGAGGAAAAAAATAACATGAAACATTAGTAAAAAAACGAGTTAAAAAACATTCTTCCGAGTGGCATCTAAAGACAACTATTGCAAAAAAAAAAATAAATGCTGTGGCTTATCTTTTTTTCACAAAGGCAAGCAAAGTGTTGTTGGTAAAGGGGTTGCAACATACAAATACAAACTTCACTTTTCACTGTATCAGATTCTCTATAACCTAAAGTATTTTGGGGATAATCTTAAAGACAGACTATGGATA
>NC_092863.1:20832088-20864168 GCF_032062135.1 Pyxicephalus adspersus | reverse complement strand
CCCACAGGATGTTATGGAAGTTGCCATAACAAAAATTCCTTTTGGCTCTGTTTCCAGTTGCTCCTGTCTGTGTCTCCTGTTGCAGATTCTCCTGTGTATCGTCCCCAATTTGAACCTTGACTAGTCCTAAACGCCGCCTGCCCTGACTTTAGGCTATTTTTCACTACTCCTGTGTACTGCCAGCTCCCACCTCTAGCTTGACTGACCACGTTCCTGTCTCTTGTTCTGGCACCACGCTTTTCCTGTCTGACAGCTGTCACCAGCCTCTGCATGCATGGGGGCCGCAACCTGGCAACAGCCCGCAGCATACCATCCTCACCTCTTGAGGCTCTGGAGAAGACCAGGTTGTTGCTTGGACTCGGCACCCCCTGCAGGTCTCAGCCAACTGGCATGACAAACATACTTGTGAAGTGATTTTTGATATTGATTTCAATTTTTGACATCAGATTCATATCTTTAAATCTTTTGACATCTTTTTATGTGATGATTCTATAACTAAAGGATACTGATGATTTTTTTCTTATAAAATAATGCTTTACTGCCAAGGTGCATTTCAATAGAAAACTCTTTGGGTCTGTCTGTATAGTTACCTTTTTTCTTTGTATTTAAAATTTTAGGTTTCTAGAACCACTTTTTTCCAGGAGCCCTAGCATATTAAGTATTTTCAATTTCAACTGCACATTATCCAGTACATTCAGATACATAGCCAGCTAAATGTATTTACATATCAATAGACTTTAACATTTTTAAAGAACATCATAATTTATTTCACGTTAAAAACAAAGACATATTCTGCATTTTTTGACACTTATACAAACAAAATATATCCAATCCCAATGATGCATTTTGCAGAATCTGCAAATCTTTATATTATTATAAATTATATTACATTATTTGGTATATATTTTCATAGGTCCAATTATGTCCAAGGTGCTGATTAATTTCTACATCATATACATCATTTATAATAAATCATCCTTTTTTGGGCTGTAGGTGCCTATAGACCTAATATTTGGAGATGCTGAAGTACTCCTATTGACTGGGTTGCAACAGAATAAAATAAAGTACAGGGCTGTCTGTGGATACCAGAGCTGCCCATTTGGCTCCAACTGGAGATGTGTACAGTACCATTACATCATTACTCTCTCCTTGACCCTCTCCAGTCTGGTTTTCGAGCTGCCCATTCCATTGAAACAGCCCCAACTAAAGTGGCCAATGACCTCATCAGAGCTAAGTCTCAAGGCAACATTTCCCTCCACCTTCTCCTTGATCTTTCCTCTGCTTTTGACACTGCTGATCACCCTACCTTCTAATACAAATCATGTGCTCCATTGGTATCAGTGACACTGCTCTCTCATGGTTTGCTATCTGTCTGACCGCTCCTTTCAAGTTTCTTTCAATGGTAATCTCTCCCACTCTCCTCCCTGTTGGTGTTCCCCAAGGGTCAGTCCCTGGACCAATTATTTTTCCTCTGTGCACCTCCTCTCTCGGTAGTCTCATATCCTCCTTTGGCTTACAGTACCTTCTGTCATGGTACATCATGGATGTCTGACTGATTCCTGAAACTCAACCTGGATAAAACAGAACTCATCATCCTTCCCCGCCTCAAATTCCAAATCTCCCCCTGACATATTCCTAACTGTTAACAACACTGTTATTCGTCCCTTCCCTCAGGCACGTTGTCATGGCGTTACCTTTGATTCAGCCCTCTCATTTACCCTTCATATTCATAACATTTCCAGGTCCTGTCACTTTCACCTATGCAACATCTCCAAAATCCTCCCCTACCTGTCCCCTGTACACGCTCTTATCATCTCTCGCCTGAACTACTGTAACATCCTCCTCTCTGGTATTCCACTAACCTGACTTTCTCCTCTACAGTCTATTTTGAGCGCTGGAGCAAGACTCATCCATCCTTCCCACCGCTCCTCTTCTGATGCATCTCTTTGCAGTTCCCTTCACTGGCTTCCATTTCACCTTAGAATCAAATTCATGCTCATGTGCTTTGCCCTTAAAATCCCTCCACAGATCTTGCTCTACTTACCTTTCTGTCCTGGTAAAAAAAATACTCCCCCAGCCACTCTCTTCACTCCTTCGATGACCTACAACTGACTTCCTCACTGATAACCTCATCACATGCACAGCTCCAACACTTTTCTAGAGCTGCCCCAACTTTCCTGGAATGGTCCTCGTCCTATTTGGCTTGCTCCTACTCCCTGCTCATTTAAAAGAGCACTCAAAAACCAACTTTTTCAAACTACCCATCTTCTTCTGTCTTGAAACCGTCACTACTTCCCACCACTACGTATCTCTTCTCCTATTGTGTGTTAATTCCCCCATCTCCTGGATTGTAAGCTCTTTTCGGGACAGGGGCCTCTCCTCCTATATCACTGTCTGTCATTTGCAACCCCTATTTAACGTACACCGCTGCGTAATATGTTGGCGCTATATAAATCTGGTTTATTAATAATATTATTATTATTATTATTATTAATAATAAAAATAATAATAATGGCAGTTGATGCGTGTTTCTTTCAATGATTTTAAATTGCTGAGACATAGCAATGAAATTTTGAAGCCAATGAAATTTTGAAAGCAGATTCTGCAAAACTTGCCACTGGGGGACTGGTTTGTTTAAGTGTCAGAATATGCAGAATATGTCTATTATTTTTTTTTCAAATGTGGTGTCTAATGTAGTTGGATATGAAGGTACCTTTACATGGTAGTAATGGTGGCACAGTTATGTCACAACTGCCCCATGATAATATTAAAAGCACAGCTGAATTTATATGTAAATCCCAACTATAATCTTTCCTATAAATATCACATTTTGGCACATCTTTCATTTTCCATTTCTCTGAATTGGTCATTGAGATTTTCCTTTAGATTATTTTTATATATAAAATCAAGTACTTGATCTATAGAATGTTTCTAAAATGTGTTTTTACTAAATCTAATGTCTGCTCTATAAGCATTTTTGTGTTAAAGGAAAAGGCTGCTCTTTTGAGGATAAGAATGCATCCCTGTCTCTAAACATTAGTACTTTTTTCTAGGCCATTCCAAAACTGCAAATGCTACTGTTAGCAGTAGTCAAAGCTCCGGCATCAGTAGCCTGGGACAAAACACATTAGAATGAATAATTTAACAAAAAATGCAATGGACCAACGAAGACCTACCCTGTATTTAAAATATAGCTCAGTTTAGAAGCCCCCTGTGAATCAGACAAACTTGATGTGCACAAAATACAGTCACCACTAAAGCTACCCACTTCATTATATTTCTCAATGCATTTATTGCTTGTATCTTTTTTTCTGGTTCAATGTCTGATGTAAATAAATACGGCACAACCATCTTTCATTTATCTTAACTAATGTCTGTTATTCACTCATTGTAATCTTACAGTAAGCCTTTAGGCTGATAGTGGACTCAGAACAGCCCCTATTGATCCCTTCTTGAACCACAGTCAGGCTGGTAAAGAGTCTTTCCACAATCCATACCTGACATCCTCCAATTCATAGAAGACATTGCGGGACTCATCCTTGATAAGTATGGCAGTGTTGTGAGATTTTAGCATTCCCATGGTGAGTTTTTGTTGAAACATATGCACAATAAGAGCATGCAAAGTGTCCATGCTGGTTATCTCATGTGTGATGTGCACACGTCTTGTCTCATCGCCATACTGCAGGAACAAGACACCTGAAAGAAGAAGAGTCTTATTTTTATTGCATCAAGAAAAACAAAAAACTGGAATATGATAACTTTATGATATAGTAAAAATAAGGAAAAAGTCTATTGTCCATAGAATTATTTATAGCAACCAGTCATATTCCATATTTCAAATAAAGTTTGAATTTGGTGGGCTGCATTATTCCCTTGGTTTCTTACATTTCTTAGATTCTGCAGCAGCAGCAGCATTGTTCTACATATATTTTTTGGGTGTTCCTTGTGACCTGTAAAAGATACAGTAACTACTGGATACTTGCAATATAAATATATAAACTGAGAGTTAAGACTTTGGAACCCTAATAATATATTATTCCTCAAAACATAAAGGCCTACAGGTAGTTTAACTCACAAGCATCAAAAATTGAAATATAAAGTTTGGATGGAACCTTTAAATAACAACTGGTAAAAATTTACATTTGAATATCCTAATACATATAAAACTCTACCTATGGGTTTAAGTGGAACCCCCTGCAAAAATGTGTAGTCATTTTTAATATTACAAGTCTACAAATGAATAACACTTATAAAACCCATACATAAAACAGTACAATTATGTTACAAAGGAATGTCTAATTAGAAGAATTGTAACAATAAAGAATATTGTACAGTATATTTCTAAAATTGTGTAATCAGATAAAATAGTATGCAATAGGATGTTCCTAAATCCCAGTAGGTTTACCCTTTTTTTCCTAAGTGTAACTGCACAATGTGCTCTGTTTGAGGTGCCTTGATTTCAATAAAGGACCACTGGATCATATAATAAGGGATTCATTTATTGCCAGATTGGGATTTACATATATACTCTTTACAAGGAATGGGCAGTAAAGCGGACATAAGGAAGTGGTAAGAGAAGGAAGGGATCTAAATTTATGCTTACACATTGACATTCTCTCTTCCACATCGTACAAGCTAGGTTTTTTCTTTCCTTTAATCACACCTAATTGCAAGTCCAGAGCAAATCATGTTTTCGTCAATAATTGGTCAACAATTGATGAAGCCTTGCGCAGAATGTCACAAAATATATCGCTGTCCCAGACTTGAGCTTTGATAATGGGCCTGGTTTATGAAACTCTAGAAGACTGATGAAGATAGACTATCATGGAAGAACTTGATGATCCAGCAATCCTGGCATGGATTTCCTAAAATAATTTGCTATTAGATAGTCTATCTTCACCAGCCATGGAGAGCTTTATTAAATTAGATAAAATATGAGATTATTATTCTAGATTCTTGTCCTATCAGGATGACTGCAGCAATGCACAGCTGTGGGATTAAATACCACCAGGGGGGGTCAAAGTGTCTCTGCTCTGCAAGCCTTTGATTGCTGTTATGTAATATCTTCATCTGCCAAGAAAATTATGTAGCCTGCTTTTCAAGAGGCAAAGGTTATCCTTACACCCTGGTTAAACTGATATCAATTTTTTCCAGTTCCAACAGTAAAAACTGCTTGCAAACACTTAAACACATGTGTATAAGCAGTGCTTTCAATTCAACTCTAGAGGTGGCAGGGGTGGGAAAGCAGTGTCTTAAAAACATGCGGCAAAGTTGCCATTGTCTACTGTCTGTCAAATAAAAAATTAAATACCAGACCAATTCAGTTCAATGGTAATATTTTAAATGGTTTTAAACAGCAAAACTACTTGCAAATACTGCTAGTCTGAAAATGCCCTAAGTGTTAGCCAAAGGCCACGTGAACTGGATAGATTGGATTTAGGCCACATGAGTAAACAATTTTGTTTATTCATTTCTACAAAGTGATATTTGGGGTTAGAGCGGATACAATTTGATAGGTGAACTTTGGCGATCCAGCAAACCTGAAATGGATCTGGTCCAGGATTCAAAACATTTGCTAACAAATAGCAAATTACTGAGGAAATACATTCCAGGTGTCCTGAAACACCCAGGTTCACTGATGAAAGCGTATCTTTTCCAGGATCGGAAAGCTTTATTAAATCAGGCCCATTGTATCAACAAAACATCCATATTTTTAGAAAGTGAATAATGGAACATTTGAAGGCAACCAAAATAACATATATAGTATCCACATATCTCCCAGGAAGTGATATGTATCTGCAAAGTATGCTAGCCAGCTGACAGACCTGGTGAACGCAGTTTGGTTTGACTAGTTGAACGAGACAGTGGCAGGCTTTGCCGGAAACGGTTCATCCTGTTGAACCCTAGTGGTAATTCAGCTTCTGACATGGTCTCCAGGGATTCAGCTGAAGCAAAAGACAATTTAGCAGCTTGATCTGCAAGGCCAGGTTGGGAGCTTTGGGAGTGACGTGAGCTCCTAGTCTGCAAAAAAAAAAACAAAAAAATTAAGCATTAAACAATTTAAGCTTTAATATGTTAAAATAGTTTTAAAAGTCATTTTTAACATTTTTGTATTCTGCAGCTTTTATTGAAATATTAACAATCTTTTTTTCTTCACTTTTATTTTAATGATGAAAGTTGATTTGATAAGGTATACAACAACATTAAGGAGTAAACCATAAAAATATAAAACAAAAAAAAAATCTATTTGTTATGTAAATACCCAAATCTGATCAAACGTCAAATCAAATAGACTTCAATGGTATACATATTAATACTGCACTTTATATATAACAATTACCTTGAATGCACACGGCATTTTAGGTTTAGCTTCACAAGATTGTCTTGATGCCCACCAAGGTCCATATCCGTGAAGGGCATAAAACAGCCCTTAATATTTGTTTTTATAGGACATACATCTTTTACACTACTTTTCTTCAGTTTCTCCCTCCAATGGTATAAAGTTCTCGATTTTTACTAAACTGTGTTTATGTACCCATTTATTACATTAGTAGTAATGTGGGCCCAGTGTCCCTTACCTACAGAAGGAAGATTTTTGATGCCCTGGGATCACAGGAATTGGGTTGAATAAAGTGAAACAATCATTTACCACAGAAGACCAAAGGAATAGTATATTTTCAGTTGACAGGGCTAGGGAGGAGGTAAGTATTTTGGTGAAAGCTGCAGCTAATGTTTTACCCATTGCTGCCCTATTTATCTTCCAGTGGATGCTGGATTTTCTACAGTGGCTCTCTACAGTGGCCACATGTTACAATACGGACAGCAGTTCTGTTCTCCAGTGCATTACTGTAGATACAAAGGTACAGATTTGTCATGGAAGTGTCAGGAATGATGTCAAGAGGCATTATATATAAATTATGACATAAGATTTATTCATTTTGTTTTGTGTGTTCTATTATAGGGCTTTTTAAAGAACTATTTCAGTTATTTTCTCTGATGACACCAAGCTTAATTTGCAGCTATGTAAAAAGTAGATCTAATTGTTTTTAGATATTTTGTCTTAAATCTGTGATCTGTGTACCCCACCCCCATTTTCTCTGGTATTATTGCACTCCACAGAAAACATACGTAAAATATTAATTTTGTTCATAGTATATCTTAAGCTTCTGTGTACTTTTATTCACTATGAACCTTAACACTAAAAATTATTAATTTACAGATTAAGATGTAACAGGAACAGGATTTATGCACAAAAGGCCTATGACTTTTCTGTACATCTCCTAAATTAAAAGTGTACATTGTAGGTAGGGCTTTACTGTCAAGTGGAGCTTTGACACATGTACACAACCCTGACACAGAATCTGATAGCAATAGATAGGTAATATCTCTCCCCACACTGAAAGAAATGCTACTACACCAGGATAAGTCTGACATGCTAGAACAGCTTAAAATGTTTATTAAACTCCCTGGCGGTATTCCCGAGTGTGGCTCAGGGTGAATTTTTCATACGAAAAATTGTAACCCAGAGCCAAACTCGGGGTAAAATTGCCAGGGAGTTTAAAACTCTTAGCTTGTTCCCATGTTCCAGCGACATCCTCTAGAGTTGCCTGCGGCATCCTCCAGCGTTGACCGGGAACTTCTTCCCCTGGCAATGCCGGCCCGGCATCTGCGTAACCTGGCGATACCCAGCCGGCATCTGACATCCCTGGCATGTGAACGTTGGAGATGCAAGGCCAGGGGAAGCAGATGCTGGCTGGGCAACAGCTCACGAGTGTGTGGCTGGAGGGTGGGACCGTTGGGCTGGTAAGCGGGACCAGTAGGGAAAGTTGAAATACTAAGTATTTTAAATGTACCGTTTTTACATTTAAAAATTCTTTAGTTAGAAAAAAGTATTCATACCGCCAGGGAGGTTACTCATCAGGATGTTAGGATTCAACATCTTGAGGGTAAAATTGGGAAATTCTCCCAGGCTCACAATGAGTTTGTAGATGCTCACTAAAACTAAGATCTAGGTCTAAACTTCTTTGGATCAAAGATAAAACTGCAGATTTCTCACACAATAAAGAGAAGCTAATGTTTATAGTGAGAAAACTCTTCAGCTGCCTGACCTATATAAAAATATCCAATTCTTTGCAGATCTCTCCTAGGTAACCATACAAGCCAGGAAAAAAATAAATGGAATAAAGTGGTGTAAATGGGGTTTCCCCACTAAACTAATCATTGCTAACTTTGGGAGAAACTAACCCGTGTCTTCAATGGAAGCTGGTATGAAGCTTCTAATTGACTGGAAAATTATCAATGAACATCTACCACAACGCCAAGATATATCAGCCAAGCTTTTAGAAACAGAGTGGACATGTAACATTCCTTATATGTGGCTCTTTTAAACACTAGGATTTATATGGATCTATGCCTTATTTTGCCATAGTGTTACCACTCCACCCACAGATCCTCTGTTCAGCAACCTGGATCACCTGTATCGCTTAAGCCATAAAATTTCACAATTCTTGGCATCCCCTGCCGAGAAACTGAGTCCGTGGCCATCTGAAAGGGATTCTGGAATCTGTCTTTCTATTGGGTGCTAGGCCTGTTTAAACTTCTCTGGATCCTCAGTGCATTTTCTTGCCTCTCTGCCAGCTAGTTCTCTTCCTTGATTCTTTGGAATTGACCTTAGTTTGACCTTGACTCTGCCTTGTCTGCTGCCTGTCCTGACCTTGCCTTGTCTGCAGCCTGCCCTGACCTCAGCTGGTTCAATTACCCTGCCTTGACACACTGTGTCCAACCTGATCGCCATTCCTACACTGAAGTCATCTGATCCCTGTCACCTACTGGTGGGGAGAGCCTGGGGGCCGCAACCTGGCTTGCAGCAGGTCACCTTGTGGGGGTGGGCTGGTAAATCCCATGTCACTTGCTGGAGGGGGGGGGGTCTACTGGTAACATTCTGTATAAAACACAAACTTGTTTCGGCCTAAGCTAAGCTGAATCTTTTCTCAGGGTGTTTTTACTTATTCATTTGTTTGTTTCCCCTATTATCACCTAACCTTATAGTACCAGTCTTCACTTTTTCTTACAAACATGTGCAGTGCCCAACTGTTCAAAAATCTTTCGTCATTTTTTTAGCTAAGGATTCACTGGATGGTTTTATACCCTCACTCTACTGATACCAATGGAATGCCCTTTTACATTTTGTTTATTAGCACAGCAATAACCCACTATGAAGTATCATGATCTGTAACCATGGGGATATGCATTTTGTCTATTAATGCCAGGGGGCTAAGTAGCCCCCTAAAGCGTTCCTCACTTTTAAAGAAAGGACAATCAACCAACACCAATGTACTTTTTGAGCACGAGTCACATTTTGCAAAAAGAAAGTGACAGGTTTGCAAGCCAAAACAATTCCCCCATATTTATCCATACAAAACATCAACTCTTCTACTATTGGCACAATATCATGGTTAGACCATGCTCCAACTCACTATACAGCATTCCGATTCGTCTGCACCACCAGATTGCCTTTGGAAACGCAATAACTAACTAATAACCAATAACTACCTTCTGGCTCATTCAAACTTTGCACAACAAATTGAAGAAGCTCAACTCCTATACTTTGCCACCACTGATCTAGAGGACACTAATCACTTAATGTTATGGTATACACAAGACATTCATTAGGGGGGGTTTGTATAAAATTATGCTCCTATAAGAAAAAACAGAGGTTGAAGCAGAGTGCAGGCCTCCTTACCCGTATCAAAATAAATGAGGAAAACAACAAAAAATCCTCATGCCAAAATGCCATTTTAAAAGATAGAACTCAACTAACATCTCTTTTCTTATATGAATTTGAAAATCACTTAAAAAATTAAAAGCCCAACAATGTGTCTATCATAATAAACCTGGTGCACATTTGGCAAAACGTCTTAGGGAACAACGTGCTAGATGTAGGGTTACCAAGAGATACCTAACGCTATAAAATCACTTCCCAATGGCAAAATCTCCTGGCATTGATAGCTTTCCAAATAAATACTATAAGCTTTTCACCTACAATTAGTACCATACTTAAATGAGGACTTCAGTCTAGCTATAACCTCTGGTTACTTCCCTGGAGAACCCCGCTACAAGGCCAGACAAATGGTAGTAGTTAAAGACCCATATCTCTTTTAAATACTGATGTGAAAATGTTGGCGTCCAGGCTGCAGGACATGGTCCCTACTCTAATAAGCCCTGATCAGGTAGGGTTTGTGAAGCATAGACAGGCTCCAAATGGAACTAGACGCCTGATCAATATTTCATGACGTACGGAACTCTTGAAGCGGCCTTCGCTGCTCCTTTCATTGGATGCACAGATGGCGTTTGATAGAGTCTGGCTTCATAGGCCCAAAAAAACAACAATTCTGTCTCTGTACTCCCACCCTTCTGCAAAGGTTTTTTTATCAGGAGCCATTTCATCAAAATTGCTAATCACAAATGGCAGCAATCAAGGATGCCCCGCCTCCCGTAATTTTCCTATTGCTCCTGGAACCACAAGCAGAACATATTTGTAATAATGACAATATTAAAAGCATTAAGATACATGATAAAGTGCATTAACTTAGCTTAATCACAGATTACATAATCTGTATGATCACAAGTCCTGAAACTTTCTTTAGAGCTATTCAAAAAACTCTCTGTTTTAGTGCTGTCTCCTACTATAAGGTAGGATCTCATAGGTATACCAGCATACCTTAGAGTGAGCATTACTACTTCTTTTCCTTTATAGATGGGCAACTAAATCCATTACATTTACAATACAATACAATTTGTATTTACAATACAATTATTTATTTTCTTTGGAACAACAAAAAACCCAGGTGTGCTCTAAATATTCTAACCCGCCATAAACGATTGGGTGGCATGGGGATACCAAACATATAACATTAATTTGCTGCTTCCATTCTGTCCAAAGTTTGTTACTGATTCTAGCCCTCCCCAAACAAATTATGGGTGAGGATGGGGTTGCAACTTCTCCAAGCCCCAGACATAAAACAACTACTTCCTGCTGGGTCTCCCTTTGCCACCTTCATTGTATTCTACTATACAAATCACGCTCAATGTAACTTGTCGCACTGGGTAATATACAGCATTGGAAAATCTTTTTTGCAAAAGATATTTTTTTCTTAGGTGCCCTTAAATCTTTTTACCCACTAGGAAAAGTGTATGACCTAGCTCCTGGAGAATATTTTCCTATATTTAGGTATTCAACTTTTTACTAAAACTACTCCATTGATCCAAAAAATCTAAATGGATGCATTGATAACATCTCAAGCAAACTCAACTCCAACAGAAAAGTATATCAAAATTCTATTAAGTCCTCAGCGACAATGTAGATTTCTCAGTAACCTCCTCTGTGCAAAAATGGTAAAAAGACCTTGAAAAGCAATTTTCACCTTCTTGGTCCAGGTCCATTAAGGAAGCTTATAAGACTACTAAAAGTGAAAACCATCGGGACGTCTTCCAGCAGGTTCTTAACCAATGGAACCTCACCCCCATGAAATTATGTATTTTTTTTTCCCGTTCACTCCTCAAGTTGCTGGAGGTAGGGTGGTGCTATGGGCTCACTCTTGCACCTAATTTGGTTTTGTTATTTACTGTCACACTGTTGGCGAAATAACACATTACCAGACTGTGGAAGGATACTCATGTTTCCAACTACAATGATAAATTACCTTTGCTGCACACATGAGAAATTACTAGCACTAATGAATACATTGTAGGATTCTCTTTCCTATATAAATAGGATACTTGATTACAGCATCCGTTATGCACTGTTGTCGGGATCCCCACAGGCAGGTAGCACCGGATCACTCAAGGCACAGTGTCTAAGTGACACCAAGTCTTCACCAGGGCACCCTGCAAGAGGTGATGGGCCAGTAGCCTGGAGGCCAGGAAGTGCTGCATGCTAACTGAGGCAGAGACGGAGAGGGAGTGCTGCACTTGGCAGCTTGATGAGGCAAACACGCACAGGACACTGCGGGATGGTTTAGTGGGGAGCGCTGCTGGAACCGACAGGTATTGTGACAACTGTACAATGATGTATCAGAAATTACTAGTACTAATGAATACTTGATATGATCCTTTTCTAACTAAATGGCATACTTCGCTACCGCACTTGTTATGCATTGTACAAAAAATATTCCACATGTTGTACCTAAACTTTGTTCTTGTAATAGGATTAGATTGATTCATTATGTTAGACTGGTAATATCAAATTGTCCCTCCTCTAAAACCTAGTATATTGAAATTTGACACATTTATATAGCAAGTCATAAAGCCACCCTTGATATAAAATAGCACTATTTAAAAAGTGGTGAAGAACCCATCTACAAGAACCGCTAGGGTAATCATTTGCACACACAAAAAGATTGGTGACAAAAAAATACAATAATAGAAAATGCTGGAATACTCTGAAGAAAAGAACCTAACATCACATCTTCTCCCGTCCCTTAATCACTTAATAACATCACTTAATAAATTGGGTTAGGAAAGGGCCAAGTGAATTTCTGGGACAACTACTAGTTAAAAATGATAACTAGATGAACAGCAAAGTGGTGACAGCATAATCAATCCAGTAAACATTTATTGGTTTGTGTGCCTTGTTCTCTCTTCACTTTGATTAAGGAACCACTGCATGCTCCTAAGCAAATCAGGCCTGGCTCAGTAGTAACGTATCTAAATCTGGGCATTTTATGCAGAAAACTTTCAGTGTTGCAGGTCGTTGGCATAATAAACTATGGCTCACTACGGGCTCAGAATCTTGAAAATTAACAGGATAAAGCATCAACACAAGAGATGGCGGAGTTGGGGGTCGAAGGTGATTAAAAAATTTAATTTGAAGAGGAATAAGGACCAGTAGAATTGCCAGGGATTTAGGCGATGGGCATACTGAAGATACTGGTAGTTTTCATGTTCTTTGAAGATGGTAATCCTATGAAGTGATTCCACAAGAGATATTGCTACTCTTCAAAAAAATTTGATAGCAAGCAGCTCTCCCTCTACAATGGAATAGTTGTTCTAGTCAGGAAAGGACAAAGAAGTATGCTTAGTCCCACTGGTGGTCTGGAAAAGAATGGCTCTGACTCCAACCAACAAAGCATTGACAGTAGAAAATGGTTTGGTGATGTCTGAATTTGTCAGGGGTAAGTTGTGTGGGAGGTTTTTAGAGCATTGGAAAGGTAATGTTTAGGAATGGCAAACTTTCAGGTGAAAGCATTTATGGAAATCTAAAAGATAAAGTTAGTTTTATGCATTGTCAAAAGTAATTGGTCAACCCGAGAAAACAGTGTGTAGCTTTGAGACAGATGGGCAGAAGCCAGATTGATAGGACGCAAATGTCTCTGGGGTTCATTGCATAGTTTTTTGTTTTTTTCCCAGAGAAACGCAATACATAGTCAGTGTGGCTTTGGTGTGTGTTCAAATCTTGTGAAAAATGTATTAAATCATCTAGATCGCTGGTATCAATCCTGCGGCTCAGGGGTTTCATGTGGCCAATTTATACATGCTGTATGGCCCTCAAAGTGCCTGCAATCTGTGTGTTTTTTAAAGTAAAAAATATTTTTGTGTAAAAAAAAAGAAATGCTAACAAAATATTTTTTAACAAACATTTTTTTGCTGTGTTGTGCTGTGTGCCTGTAAAAGCAGTGATCTCAAACAGTCGCACATGTCCTAAGTCTCGAATTTATCCTATAACATCCTAGGTCTCTGACCATTTCCATTAGTGTATCTACTGTCTTTAGAAAAATATACACAGACCTCTCTCTCCCTCTCACTGCTTTCTGTAGCACTACAGTTATCTTTTTTTTACGTAACCCTTAGGTGGTCCTAGGAGTTATGTTTAAGGTCCCCTATAAAAAAGAAAAGTTAACCACTATTGATCTAGATCAACTTCTTGAACACCTTGTCTACAAAAGACTCACCGATTACCTGAGCACCAACTCTCTCCTTGAACCCCTCCACTCTGGTTTTTGAGCTGCCCATTTCACTGAAACAGCCCTTACTAAAGTGGCCAATGACCTCATCAGAACTAAGTCTCAAGGCAACTTTTCCCTGCTCCTTCTACTTGATCTTTCCTCTGCTTTTGACACTGTTGATTTGTTGTTTGACACCCTACCTTCTAATACAAATCATGCACTCCATTGGTATCAGTGACAGTGCTCTCTCTTGGTTTGCTTCCTATCTGTCTGACCGCTCCTTTCAAGTTTCTTTCAGTGGTAACTCCTCACCCACTCACCTCCCTGTTGGTGTTCCCCAAGGGTCAGTCCTTGGACCGGTTGTAAGCTCTTCGGAGCAGGGTCCTGTCCTCCTGTATCACTGTCTGTTTTAGTCTGTCATTTGCAACCCCTATTTAATGTACAGCGCTGCGTAATATGTTGGCTCTATATAAATCCTTTTTAATAATAATATTAATAATATTCTAGATATACACATAGGAAATCTTGAAAGACATCAAGTGCTAAAAGACTGGACGTTCATAGTGTTCACTTTTTGTCTCCCTCTTTAACCTGGAATAAATTGTAGGCCTTTCCAGTGTTGTCTAGTTGGTAGAATCATATATGGAGTTGGTCATAAAGCTCAGACATAAGGAGCAGGTGGAGGTGATTCTTGATAGTGATAGCACTGAGACCATGGTAATCTATATAGAGTTGGAGAATTCAGTCTATCTTTCCATTAAAGAAAAATCCTTTAAAAAATTTCCTAAATAAAGGATTTAGGGACACACTTTGCTGGATGGATATAGTTTTATGACAATATTAATTTATACATGGACTCCTTTAAGTATGAATACACATTCTACCTAAATTAAACTGTGGGAAGGAAATGCTCCTGAATTATAGTATATACCCGAGTATAAGCTGACTTTTTAAGCACCCAAAATGTGCTTAAAAAGACAGCCTCGGCCCATACTCCAGTCAGGTGCATGGGTGCCTCCAGAAAAGCTTTCCCTGCCAGCCGATTCCTGCTCCTGCCCCCGCCAACCCCCGCTGACACAAAAATTATTAGAGGTCAGCAAACTCGGCAAACCAGCGGTAACCCTGAATTTGACTAGGGGTAGAAAAAAGATGCTTGAATTGGTAACCGCGAGTCACACTGGGGGGAGGTAAACCTATGGAAAACAATGGTAAATAAAGCACTTACCTGATCCACCGGCATCCTCCATCGTCTTTCGCGTTTTCTTCCTTCTGAGCAGGCCGGCCGGCGTTCTCTGCACCTGATGAGTCACCAGGAGTTCCTGGTGATGTCATTGTGTGGGGACGTTATGTTCGGGGCAGGAAATTCAAATCCATTTATATTGTATTAAATATCAATGAATTTATATGTGTAAAAGCAGTACATTGTTTTTAATGAACATTTATTTTACAGTATAATATAATAGAGTATAATATTTATTTTAAAAAAAATAAAAGAAGTAAAAATAAAAAAATATATATTTTTTTAATTTATTATTTTTATGTGATTTTGTGTTTCAAACTTTATTATACTCTTATACTATTGTATTATACTGTGAAATAAATTTTCATGAAAAACAATGTACCGCTTTTAGACATATAAAACCAGACGGAAATGAACCGCTCAGGAGGTTAATGGTCGATCTAGCCTAGTCCCGGCTGGCAGGGGTCATCAACCCACAGTTCTTGAGCCTCCTTGTTGTGGCTCCCTTCCCTATTTACTGCGGCCGGCGTTAACACTTCCGCCGGCGTAAGGGGGCACTCCCTCTTCTCCGTATGCATTGCGGAAGGAGAGGGATTTCCCTTCAGGGGTGTTCCTGGTGGGGGGGGGAGAGCCAGCAGCGCGGGACTTGAGAGTGTCCCTCGCTGATAGGAGTCCCGTGTTCCTGGGTGCTAACATGTGGGATATGGGACTAGATGCAAAAGCAGTAACAGAGAGCCAGGAAAAAAGAAGAAAAGTAAGTTTAAAAGAAAGTTATATCAACTAATGATGCAAAATTTATCAGATGAATAATATATGAATAGTAACTAATCATATATTAATGATTAGTTACTAATCATATATATATCATCTGATAAATTATTATTACTACACAGTATTTATAAAGCACCATCATATTACAAAGTCGATAGTCATGGCACTAACTGTCCCTCAAAGGGGCTCTAATGTCCCTACCAGAGTCATATGCCATTAATGTGGTCCAAGGTATATTTTTTGGGGGAAGCCAATTAACTTAACTTAAAAAAATAAAGAAGTGAACCTTACTTGTAGAAGTGAAACTTGCCAGTAGCTGCAGCATTTCCCACCCTCGGCTCAAGTCAATCAATTTTCCTGTTTTCCAAGGTAAAAATAAGTACCTCGGGCTTATACTCGAGTATATATGGTACATAAATTTTGCTAATGTCAAATTCCAATCTCAAAAAGTTGTGTAGCATCATACTTTCATGATTTTGATATTTTATATAAATGTAGGTTATATAAATTGGTTTAATTAGGGCAGCCTGGGGCACATGTCTTTTTTTCACAGACACCCCAAGGTGCAAAAATAGCTTTGCTTTCAACAACTGCAACAGATCTCAAACAGCTCAAACAGCCATGGTACTTTGCAAAGAAATAGTCTCTGTGTAACCTGTGGGATAATCAAGGGTCACCAATATATACTGCTGCCCTTGAGCAGATTTTGCCAGGGGATCCAATAGCTCTATGGCTATATGTCTGAATGGTAACTCATTGACGGGCAAGGGTACCAAGGGGCTTGAGCAGTCAAGTGGCAGGTAGAACAGGATTCACACTAAGTTCACACCTCTAACTTCAGACCTGTCCATTAAAAATAAATCCACAACTCTTGCCTCTGTTGTCTCAGTCTCCAAGTGATGCCCCATCCCCCAGAGCATTGTGTGCCCTTGGTAGGGCTGGGGAACCAACAATTGTTTGATGACTTCCTTCCAAACCTTGGTTACCCAATAAATAGGCTCATTGTTAGGTGCAAAGTGAGGCTATTTTTCATCAACCCCAGGTTCCTGTCCTATTGATGCATCCTTGCATCAATTAGAATAGGGTCCTTTGCCTGTGCTTTGCCAAAGGCCTAGTTGTAGCGGCTGGGAAGGGTCATTCTTGAGGGAATGACCTGTAGAGAGGAGCTTAATATCCTGACAGGAATCTTAATTCTTACCTTTAACACATAACACTGTAAGGCTCAGGTCAGCACCAGTACTCAGGAGTCCCCCAATCTAATGCCACTGTCTTCACCTTTAGCAAGCTCCCGCTCAGCCTCGGGAGACTGGTTGTATCTCCCAGCACAAGGTTGCTCCAGGACCTAATGCGCAAAAGATGGAGTATGGGGAGTGCACAGATTAAGCAGTACAAGGACTACAAGGCAAATCCAGAGTACAAAGCTAAAGTCATACATGGGCAATACATAAGGTACAGAGGGGGTAGGCACAAGCAGAGTTTGGGTCACAGGCCGGTCCAGGCTGCGTATAATCAATGGGTCAGGAACAAGCAATGGTCTGCAACAGTAAATAACATAAGAAACTTTCCAGTACAGATTAGCCCAGCTAAACACTACAACAGACACAGATCACTAGGAGCAGAGAGGATACAAATCCCCAGCAGCCAATGGCAACACCAGAGCACTAATCGGCTCCTGAAATGCCCTTCAGCTGTGCACAGTCTTAGAAAATGTGCTGGGGATGCTGAGAAAGTACATTTCAGGCTGCACGACTAAAAATTTTTTCCTTGCTGCTGCAAGTGACACCACTGGACAAAATAAATAGGTAGCACACAGCACAGGATTGCTGGTCCCATAGGCATCTGCTAACACACACATCATTTGTACAGTAATCTTGAACATCACTATCACTATTTGGCATATCAATTACACAAAAGAAATTGATTTATTTCAACACATTTCACAGAGCTCGTCTGCTTCTTCAGGACAGTGTAATGTTTATTATCAAGAGGTTAAAGTCTAGAAATATATACACCTGAACGTATAAATAGGTATGTATGAACCAGAGGTTGGACTAAAACATCACCCTTCAAGTCCAAGTCGAGTCCCAAGTCACTGACACTAGAGTCCCAAGTCAAGTATCAAGTAACCAAGAATTCTTTGAGTCGAGTCCCAAGTCAAGTCACTTAATTTATCACCATTTGTCCCCATATAGAAACAGCTCTGATACTGTTTTTGAGAACAAAATCACATTATAAGTCTACAGCTTTCTCCTCTGACAGCTAAAGGGGAATGGTGGAAGACAGTGAGGCTTCTGTAACATCACCATTCTCCCCGCGCCCTTCAGCTGTCAGAGGAGAAAGCCGTGGGTTTAGAATGCAAGAAAGGAGGAAGGCGGTGTTACAGAAGACTCACTGCCTTTCTCCCCACCTTTCTTGCATTCTATGTTTTCTCCTCTGACAGCTGAAGGGGGCAGGGAGGAAGGCAGTGTTACTGAGGCCTCACTAGTTTTTGTGATGCGGCTTTTTTTATATATTGTGTGAAATTCGTTATAAATAGCCTTAACATATTACAACATTTAATGACAGTTTTCTTTTTTTAAGGTAAAGACTGCACTAACTGCAATTGATTTCATTTGTGATCATGCCTTGAAATTGCCTTACTGATCCCGGTTCTGTTACATGTGGTTCATTCCCTATGAAAGAACGACGTCGCAAAATTACCAGAGAACTTAAAAAGATATACAAATATATTTTGGCTGTTTACTTGGTTACCAGGATAAATCTTGGGCTCCACATGTCATCTGTACCAGTTGTTCCAACGGACTGTGTAAAGCAGCAATGCCATTTGCAATACTGATGGTGAGGAGAGAACCAAGAGACCATCTAATGGATTGCTATTTTTGCCGCATCAACAAAAGTGGATTCTCAGGTAAAACTAAGCACAAAATTGTATATCCCAGCCTCGATTCTGCAATTAGGCCTGTTCCCCATGATGATTCATTGCCAGTTCTGGTACCGCCACATAATGGACTTGCTTCTGTAGAAGCTGATGAGGAATGCGCTGGAGTTGCAGCCAGTTACAACCCCAAATCATCTGATCCTGACTACTTGGCGGATGCAGATTCACCCATTACACAAGCCGAGCTAAATGATCTCATTCGTGATCTAAATCTCTCCAAAGACAAAGCTGAATCTCTTGTTTCAAAGCTTCAACAGAAGCACTTGCTTGCAAAAGGTGTAACAGTAACCCACTATGACACTGAAGTTACTACTTGAAGCAATCCATTAAAAACACACCAGTGGAACATCTATGGAGATCTAAAGGTAATTGGCTTGCTGTTGGAAATCGAAGGAGGACTCACAAAATATTGCCGTTTCATATGCCTGTGGGATAGCCGATCTACGGAAGACCATTATATCAAGTGTGATCGGCTACCAAGAGATACCTATAAGCCCAGAACAACCAGTGTCAAGTTTCTGCCTCTGGTTCATCCGCATAAAAATATTTCTGCCAACTCTCCATATCAAGTTAGGCTTAATGAAGAAGCTTGTTGTAAGGCCCGGATCAATACCGGTATTCCCCAGACACCAATCCCCCCCAACACAGGTAAGCACAGCAGACGCTATAACAGGCACCTCTGACCGGGAGCAGAGAGGCTATAAAGCCTAAGCAGCCAATGACAGTCTGGGATTAACAGGAACTACTCAGCTATTCAGCTGCACACAACTCAATTCCCTTCAGCTGTGCAGCCTTAGTGCAGAGGATGCTAAGGGAAACCTCAGCCACAGGGATGCTGCATTCTACAGGGCACTGATCTTGCAACCCCAGTGCTACTGCAACCCCAGAGGTAATAGGCTGCGCGCGCCCTCCTGCAGTGAGGTATCGTCTGGGATCTTACGCCCAGAGTGCGCCTCCTAACACTTGTAAAGGCCATGGGTACATCAAACTCCATGGGTTTTCAGTACCTTGTTGAGAAGTTTCCAAACATGAGCACTGCAAAAATTATGTAAGGGATATTTATAGGGCCACAGATCAAGTCTGTTTTGTAAGATGATGTTTAAAAACAATCTCTCTCAGCAGCTGAGCTAGAAGCTTGGGATGCATTCAAGTGGCTGTGTGAAAATTTCCTGAAATGTTCAGGGTGCACAGGGAAAACTTATAGCTAGCACCAGTCACAATTTCAGCACCCCAGCGTTTATAAATTTAATGATATGGGGTTCAGAATTGTAAAACCTTGTACAAATAGAACATTGGGGTTGTAGTATTAAAAGCAAGTGTGGCTGGAAGTCCTTAATTAAAAATGCAAATTGGGGACCCCCGGGGCCACTTACATTGAAAGGAGCATTGGGGAAGGGCTCCTAAATTTATAATTATCTCTCACAAATCTATAACTGTCATACTATGTTACCCTGTCTGCTTCTCTTCTTTGAACCCCAATTTTCCTAGAATTGTGGGGTGTACAAAGCCCAAAAATGTAGGTGCAGTGGGGGGACACCTTTGGCTAACCCCCCACACTAAAATTTAATTACTATAGCAAACACACTGCCTTGTTACACATTACTGCCCACTTCTAACACTTGAACATCAATTTCTCTGGAATAGGGAGATGTAAAAAACTGGAAATTTATGGGGAACATCTGTAGATGCACTAAAATTGTATCACAATGGCATCACTAGAACATAAAAAACAAATAACAAAATTGGGGTTCAGGTACTGGTAGGGTATAGTCATGTGTAACAGGGCCACGTGTTTTGATGGGTAGAGTTTATGTAATGATGCCATGGAGATGAAAGTTTAGGGGGTGTTAGCCACAAGTGTCCCCCACTTGCACCTATGATTCTGTTTATCTGCACCTCAGTTCTAGAGAAACTAGGGTTCAAGGTTTTTATGTTCTAATGATACAATGCTAATGAAATTTTAGGGGTTTAAACATCTGTTCCCCACTTGCACCTACATTTTCAGTTTCCTGCTCCTCCCCATTCCAGATAAATTGGGATTCAAAGAACAGAAGAAGAAAGGCCAGCATAGTATTACAATTATAGTTTGGTGAAAGGTAGGTAAAATATTTAGGGGGCCCCACCCCAATGCAGTGCTCAACTCAGAATTTTTTTTAAGCCAGGTGGGAAGAAATTTTAGGTGGGTGGCAGCCCCTGTATTGCCAGGTGGGCGCTGAAAAGTGCCGGGTGGTGCGCCCAGCTAAAAGTGCCTGGGGAGAACCCTGCAATGCTTCTTGCTATGTAAGTGGCCCGGGGGCACTTACTTGCATTTTCAATTTTGGGCTCCTAGGTGCACTTTCTTATAAAACAGCAACCCAAATGTTCAATTTCCACAAGTTTTTAAACTCCTGATCCCCATATTTTGAAATTCTTATCCCAGGTGCCCAGCAGTTATCACCGGTTACCAATACCAGGTGCCTAGCAGTTGCCGAAAAGTCACTCAGGAGGAGCATTTTTTCTATTGCTAATGTGAACTAAACCTAATTTGTTAAGCCACATTGATCACAATATTACACTACTACAAGGGATTATACTATTAAAACATGGGGGAGTTGGATTAAAATACACAGAACTGGACATAATACAAAAAAAAAAAGGAAAAATTGTACATTCTAACAAGCCTGGCATTAGAAACTTGGAACAAAGTATAGGGGGTAGGTGGAACACTGACACAATAGCAGCGGTTACTGGATACCAATGGCATAAATAACTAGGAGCTCTAAATTTGCTGTGTCTAGCCTCGCCCACTTTTTTTTTCCCACCCAGCTACAGTTTCCCTCCAACTGACTGAAAAAAAATTCTGGGGAGAACTCTGCATTCAGTTAATGGAGCACCGCTACCAAGGTTTCTGGATTGAAAGTATGATGGCTGACTACTGCAGGATGCTGTACCGCAACAATCCAGACAAAGAGTACACAAGAAAATCTAAGCATTTCTGAAGAAACAATGGTACCTGACTGACACTTTAGTAGATCTATACCACAGTGTGCATTATTTTACTTCACACTGAAGATGTCTTAACATTCACTTCAATGGTACTTACGTTTTAGTACAAAATACATGTACATACAATGTTAACTATAATAGTAATCATACCTTGGGAACTGTACCTGTTAGGGAAAAACTGAAAACAGCTCTAAAATCTGCCTGAAAAAACTGATTTACAAAAGTTTGCTGTGGTTTCTGATGATTATCAAAACTAATTTTTTGTTGACCTGTGTAATTAATTTTAATGAAAATCAAATTCATATTAAATTGATTAAATCATGAGACCTGTTTTAAACACCTGCAAGGGGTTTTAAGCCCTATACCTTATTTCCCCCAAAAAGTAATTTCTTCAGTGAACTAAATCGAGCTCCCTGGACCTTGGGAACTCCCTAGTACCATTGTAAGTATGAAAATGTATCACTTTTTTTTTCAGTTATTTTGCATTGAATGCAATACAAATGGTTTTTGAATTTCCCACCCTGCCCTGTCGGCAACGTACACACGCACCGACGTCACCAGGAACTCCCCGGTGACTCATCGGGTGCAAAAGCTGGCCGGAAGAAGAAGAAATAACACAGGGATCGCGTCGATGGACGACGCAGGATGCTGGCGGATTAGGTAAGGCTGTATTTACTATTACCTTCTAAAGGTTTACCTACCCCTCAGGGTTACCGCTTTGAGCAAGTTACTGCTAGGGAAGTTAAAGTGAATAATTGAGAAGCAAATTCTCCATATGGACCCTTTATATGGGGTTATCATATTCCTGCTTAAATGTCTCTTCTTAAGGGAAATAAGATTCAATTCAGCTAATCTCTCCTCATAGCTGAGCTCCTTCATTCCTTTTATTAGGTCAGTTGCCCTTCTCTGCACTCCCTCCGATTGCACAATATCCTTTTTGAGAACTGGTGCCCATCTGCATATTCCAGATGAGGTCTTACTAATCTTTCATACAGCGGCAGGATATCTCAATCTCTGCAGTCTATTCCTCCTTTAATACAAGAAAGTATATTGCTAGCTCTAGAAATTGCAGCTCGGCATTGCATGCTATTATTAAGTCTATGATCTACCAAAACCCCCAGATCCTTTTCCATTTTGACTGGCCAAAAATGTTATCCCCTTTGACAGCATGCATGTTGCCAGCCTCCAAGTGCATAACTTTACATTTATCAATTTTAAATGTCATTTGCCACTTGGCTTCTCAATCAAACATGGCATCCAGGTCTGCTTGTAGATTATAGGCATCCTGTATAGGCCTAAATGCATTACATAGTTTGGTGACACCTGTGAACACTACTCTCTGGATGTGGTCTTTAAGCCAGTTGTCTATTGATTTAGATTGAATTTTCCAAACCTTGCACATCATACGTCTGTGGGGTACTATGTCAAATACTTTAGCAAAGTCTAAGTACACAATATCAACTGGTACTCTACTAATTGTTTCCTCATATAAAGAGAGTATGTTTGACAAATTCTGTCTTTCTTTAATCCATGCTGACTGTCACATATTATTTTCTAGCAAAAACCCTTCAATGTGGTTCTTTATCAAACTCTCTAGGATATTTCCAGCTATATAAGTTAAACTTATCGGTCTAAAGTTACTTGATAATGACTTGGTACCAACCAAGTGATTAAATAATTTATAAAAATTAGAAACAATGGCTTTGAAATAACAGTGCTCAACTCTTTGAGTACACGTGGGTGTAATCCATCAGGTCCTGGTGTTTTATCAACCTTAATTTTATCCAACTGTTGCTTAATCATATTTTGAGACATTGTGGCTATTTTAAGGCTGTGACATTGGTAATTGCATTTTGGACCTGAGCTCTTTTTTATTCAGGAAAATCCCCCTTTTTATGTATTGCTCCAAACTACTCCTACAGAAAACCCTTCACATCTGACATGTAAGTATTATTTACACTTTTACCTACTTGACTATATGCTATTTTATACCTCATGTTGCTAAAAAGATTTATTATAAACCAAACAACATTATACCTTTATGAAAATCTCTTAACCCATCCTTTAATCCGAATAGGATGTATTCTTCCAGTCGCCTCAAGCCAATATGCTATTCATATACGTAAATAATCCAAGTGATATGTAAGTGCTATAAATCTTTATTACTACCCATTTATTAGTTTCATATTAACCAGTTATAACATGTATACTCCAATATCAATCTTGTCCTATGTGTATATTGTTCCCAACTGGTCCCCGATATTTGGTTACCTTGCATACTTGATTGTACTTCATACATAGGACTCATAAATCTAAATTACAAACATCATATTTATTGACTCATAACATTTAGTTTAAATTACTGTAAATATCTGGGTTTGACCACTTTCTTCTGTTCATTGTTTAGCATTGTTTTGGTTTCCTAAATACAAACCATGTAAAAATGTTATCAACCTCCTCCCTCATAATCTATGCGAATGAAAGAAAAGAATCACAACTTGTTTCCCCTGTCAGATGTTTAGCTGTTTAAATTTAGCCCTCAGTTCTTAATATTTTTACTATGTCTGAAATAATTTGTATTTCAGAATCTCTGTAGCTGTATTAAAAAGCGATACATACTAGCTGGCCAAGCAAAACCCCTGCCTTCTTTCTCCTTTTTTCCATTTGATATTTTGAATGATTTAAAGCTTTATTTACTCAATCACTTTCCACATAAACCTTGGGGACCCTGACTTTTCTGAACCCTCCCCCTACTTTACTTTTAATTGGGTACTATTCTTTCCCCTCTTCCTCCATTCAACTTATTTTTTACCTCCTCACTTGTTCCGGCTTTCACCTCTCCCCCCTCCCAGGGTAATACCTCTTCTTCAGACTTTTCCTTTGTGTCCCACTTACTCCTAAAAGGACTGGCTCCATACTAGTGACCACTTTGCTGACAAAGATTGCAGTTACTATAATTGACAATTACATAGATGTGTTTTGACAACAACATAGCACAAGCACAAACCTTTGCTTTGCTGTCCTCTTTAACTCCCCTAGCATTCTAATTCTGTCTGTATATGCACGCAAAAAGCGTTACATTTTTTTGCATGTAAATTTATTGTACATTATAGGTCTATAATTCTTAGGCATAACTTAGCGAAATAGGTCCAATATTTAATAATTTAATACAATCAAAAATAAACTTTAAATAAAAAAACACAAAAATCTGTCAAAAAAATAAAAAAATAGGTAAACATGGAATATAACTGTAGAGTAGAATGTATAATATATAAATAATATAATTATTTATATATTATAAAAAGATTTCTTTGTATTGGACTCAATACAGCTATTTTGTATTGAATCCAATACAAAATTAACGCTTCTCCCGCCCACACAAATGCATGCACCAACGTCACCGGGAAACCCCGGAGATCGTCTATGCACACACTGGGAGAAGATCGAAGAAAGAAGAGGTGTCTGAAGGAGCTGTAGTGACCAGCGGGAGCCGGAGGACGACAACGGAACGGAAGGGTTTTTTTAATGTTTTAAGCGACCCCTCGGGATTACCACTGGGGGGTTAAGACGACAATGCCATTTGCACTTGCCATGGCAAAAATCACACATTCAAGTAAGAAAAATGTCTCCATTACCTTTTTCCAATTTGAATCTTGCTGGCGGGCACAATTCCTTTTAAGAACCTCCACGTCCCTGTCCAAATACCCCACTCATTCATTATTTTTGCAACTTTCCCCTGACACAATATTGCTTCATAAAAAAAAAATCTTCCACTGGAATGTATGTGAATACATCCACACAACTACTACAGCGTCATCCACATAGTGAGGAAGAACTTTAATTTCTTTCAGTCGACTGTCATCTTGTTTGCATGTACAGCGGATCAGGAAATCTTTGTAAATAGCCTCTGAAACAAAAACCACATCATAAGTTCTCCTTTCTGGGTAATTGTAAATGGCCAAGATTTCCAACTTCTAGATGTTTCAACTGAACTTTCTTTACCAAATAGTTCAAGGAATCCACTCTGTCCACTTCAAAGACAAAAAGCACCGCATTCCTTATGCGTGCATACATTCTCCTCTGCAGGCTCCATCACAACTTCCTCTGAGACACCACATGATGTACAATCCTCATGCACTAATCATGTTCTGAAAATAAGAACATGCTTGTCCTTGTGAAGCATAAACATATATATTCACTTTCCCATCTTTCATTAAATTGTCTCTCTTCTACATCAACGTTTCTCTTGTTGGACATTTTGGGAATGATTTCTTTTTTTTTTTTTCTAGTAGTTTTCTGAGGTAGGTGTACCTTACCTATCCTGGCCTGTCTTGGCCTGTCTATGCAAGGGGAATGGAGAAACTGACTGTGCTAAGGTGGAGGCCGTGTATCTGAGTCTAGAGAGATTGCTAATGTAGCATCCCACTAAGGTTCCATACCTGGTGTCACGGATCTGCCACAAGTGTGAAGAAGTGGACCCTCTGTGCAATCTGAATGTTTTGCAGAGGTATGAACTGAGGTACAGAATCTAAGGAACCGCCCGGCGTTCTCCAGAGCACCCCGCAAGGCGTGATGGACTTTGCTGTAGATGGCGCCCAGGTTGTGGCCCTCAGACACACACATGCAGACAGCAGCTGACAACAGATAGAACCAAAGCGTAGAACCAAATTGGTAGACAAACTCGAAAACCAGAACAGGACCAGGTCAGGGCAGGTGGTGAACAATCAACGTCAGAACAAGCCAGAGTCAGAACCAGGATATCAGCACTTGGAAATAGATACAAGCTGGAGCCTCAGGTAAATGCACCAAATGCAAGGACAAGGAGTGTCAGTCTGAACACAGCTTATATAGTGAAGCTAACAGGCAGGCTGGGCGGGACTAAAGGAGCAGCTGAAGCAAGGTAAGGGAACCAACTGCTGCTGATCTGAGATATATCTGGTGAACAAGTACCAGATCAGCTGTGATGCTGATCTGTGACACCTGGAGCAGTCAGGCACTTGTGTGGACCGCCTGCCTCTAACTAGCTTTCTGGGACAGGGTCCTTCTGCCTGAAGTGTGGTCAGGCACTTGTGTGGACCCTCCAGCTTTTACCTAGCTTTCTGGGACTGGGTCCTCCTGCCTGCAAATGTCAGGCGCTTCGATGCGGCCCAGTCACCTCAGGACACATAAAACAGCCAGATGGGCCAGATTCAGCCCACAGGCCTTGTGTTTGACACCAGTGGTATATAGTATGACACCCATTCTGACTGCCTTCATAAACAGTTTCCATTTCTGTTGCAAGCCAATCCAAAGATGACTATTTATGGTATATCATGCATTTTAGATGTACTCATTGCCCAAATTTGAATTTGGCCATTATATGTTTAGCATCCCTTACCTCCCTACCTCCCCTACCCAGGTTCAAGTGATATCCCCTATTCCTTGTTACTTCCATCATTCCATCAATATTCAGGCACCAAAGCACTTCTATTCAAACATAAAAAAGTGCCAAAATATAAGAGCAATGGGAATTAATCCAGGGAATTGAAGCATGAATTAAAACAGGATTGGACAAATCATTACACTCTGCAATTCCCATCTCAAGCGTTTGGACTGAACCACCATTAAGATTCCACCTGGAATCTGCTGCTGCCATCCTGAACTGCACTTTCACCAAGCCAACTCTCTGATTCATTTTATCCCACACAGGGAACTTAACAAGCTGACAAGCCTCAGTACAACGCATACTGCAGTGGCAGCTCACATTGACTTCCGTTTGCCAACATGCCACAGGCACAGTTTGTGACTAATGTTTTACTGCATTTTACCTCCATCTGTTACAATGTATCATTCACACTGTACTCTCTTTGCTGATTCTATCCTCTCTCCCCCTCCCCAGTCTGTTAACTCGTTGTCTGCCTGCTCCTTTACTCTCCTGTCTCTGTCTGTACTCCTGCACCTTTTTCTCAACCTCAGCTACTTGCTGGTAACATCTCACCCAACCTTGGTCCCTCCAGCTGACAATACAGTTCAATACTGCTGTATATCATAGTTGAAGGAGTCTACGATCTATGCCTGGGGCGATATGATGATCTAACCAAGGAGTCCAAACTTTGTAAAAATTATGCATGGAGTCATTAGCCACATCAGACATTTTTTCTAAGACCATAGTGTCCGACAGTCTAGATATTACTGCTTGAAAGCTTAAGGAGGGTTTCCGCCATGCAGCTGCAATCACTTGACGTGTGGCCAGAAAAATAAAGGAGATCAATTTACGCTGATTCTTTAAAAAGGTAGAACTTAAATTGTGAAGCAATGCAGTCCAGGGATCTCTCCTAATAGACACATGCAGAACTGATCGTATATAATTAAATACCCTTATCCAAAGTTTCTTGACCATAGGACAGTCCCACCATATATGGCGAAGAGTGCCGAGATCTTTACAACCTCTGAAACAGCGCGGGTCACTCCCTTTTGCAAATTTCGCAACCCTTACTGGCGTTAAATACCACCGTAATAGTACTTTATAAGCATTCTCCTGCATTATTACATTTGGAATGCATTTAGCAATGGCCTGCCATATTGTCTGCCAGTCTTCCACTTCCAATTTAGAACCCAAGTCTATTTCCCATCTTTCCACATAAGAAAGAGGGTGGGTATCCATATTCATTAGAGAACTATAAATCATAGAAACTAACCCTGCAGAACTAGAGCCCCTATAACAGCAGGCTTCAAAGCTGGTAAGCTTTAGAGGAGAGTCAGTATTATATTTTAATAGACTTGTTAGAAAATGTCTAATTTGGATATATCTGAATAACTCGCCCCAAGGCAATGTCCACTGTTCCTGCAGAGTCGCGAAAGACCTGATCCCAGAAAGCGAAAACAGATCATACACGAATCTAACAGGCCTCCGAGCCCACCAAAGATAAGCTATGGGGTTCTCATATGCTGGTGTAAAAATAGGACAGTTTATTATGCCAGTTAAGGGGGTGTGTACAGACATCAGGCCCGCCGAAGCTTTTACTCTGTCCCAAATACCCAGTGCGTAAGACAGCGTGGGATCAGACACATTTAATAGCCAGTGTGATTTCTGAGGCCGTGATATCTCGCTGCAACCCCTCTAGGTCCATATGATTGATTTTGGGCAAATCTATATTAGCAAAGAAACGATCAGCTCTACCTGTGTCCATCGCCGGAGGCGCCGAATAAAGGTCCGACAACCTAGCCTGGAACTCCTGAACTATATCCAAAGGATTACTAGTTAGATGTTTGGTGGCTGTAGGGAGGGAGATCGGAGTATACTGCGGTGAAAATGTTCGTAATCGTTTAGCAAGCAGTGTACCAGGTTTATTACCAGAATGATAGAACTTATGTCTCGTTCGCTGTAACTGGTATGCAGCTTGGTTGGTAAGACAAAGGTTCAATTCAGTGCGTAGTTTACGTAGAGCAATTGAAGTACCTAATGAAGGGTTCAATTTGTGCAATTGAGCTTGTCTCGAATAGGCAGCTTCTAACAGAGTCTGGGCCTGTGTGCGCTCCCTTTTCTTAGCAGCTGCTAGCTGAATAATATGACCACGCATTACTGCTTTATAAGCTTCCCACAGGATTGTGGGAGTTGATACTGAACCCGTATTCAAATGAAAAAATTCTGTAGTGAGATCTGTCAGTTTTTGCAAAACATCTGGGCAAGTTAGTAAAGAGTCAATAATTGACCACTGTCTAGCAGTGGGCCTAGACACTAAGGATGAACAGGTTAGTATTACTGGGTCATGATCTGACCACGGCACTGTAGGTATAGAGGCTTTTAAAACAACTGGTAACAAAGTTCTAGGGACCCATATGTGGTCTATTCTTGAATAAGAGTTGTGGGAAGCTGAATAAAACGTATAGTCACGGGATAAAGGATGTAACTCGCGCCAAATGTCAAGCAAACCCAGACTCTGGAAGCAATCCTGTACTGCTCCGCTCTCAATAGAAGAAGCAGTGGAAGATCTGGTACATCTATCTAGTTTCTTATTAAACACAGTATTGAAGTCACCACAGCAAATCAAAGCTCCCTTCATACATGACCGAGTTTCTTCCAGCATTTTGCGAAAAAAGGAGACAGGAGGAGAATTTGGAGCATAATAAACCAGAAAGGTAACCTCCGTATTCTGTAATGAACCACACAGAATCAGGTAACGGCCTTCCGGGTCCGCCACCTGATGCGTGCATATAAATGGCATAAGCTGGTGAAAGGCTATAAGTACACCTCTATGTTTCTTAATTGCTGAAGCATAATATACCTGAGGATAACGAGCATGTATGAACTTGGGAGTTGAAGACACTGAAAAATGTGTCTCTTGCATACACGCTACGTCTATGCCCGAGGAATGACAGTAGTTGAATACCGTTTTCCGTTTAGCAGGTGAGTTTAGACCCTTGGCATTAATCGACACGTAAAGCCATTCCATAGACATAATCAGGGACATGCTAATATAAATACACCTGATACAGTTGAGGAGACACAAAAATTGGCAGTCGAGTACTACAACAAATCCAATACATGGTAAAAGAAACAAATAAAAACACGAAATTAACAAGAAACATACTACAAGAGACAGACCAACAGAAAACAAACAAAAAACTCCCATAATGGGGTACAACAGAGGGACTTCAAGAGCCAGAGTAGCTCGAGGAGTCCATGGTAGTAAACAATTGTTAGTATCACCCGATCCCACAGACCGAACCTGAGGAACCAGAATAATCCGGAGGGATGGCATATATCCAACGAACGGGCTATTGCAGGAACAAAAGTGCCTACGGAGGGTTTATAAGAGAAAGGACAAAAAAAAAAATAAAATAATATTAATAAAGGAAATAATAATGTAGATATATCTTGTATTAATGAGAAGATGGTAGAGAGTCCCGCTTGTTGTGGCAGCACGAGGAATCAACGGAACAGTTAGCCTGGGGATTTAGATGAGAAGGCTTGAGTGGCCAGACGGGTTAGTGCTTGAGATCGGTGCTCAGGGCCTCGATAAGATGTAGGGGAGATACCAAGGGAAGCTGAACCTGGCATGCCTGAGTTTTGCTGGCGGGATGATGAGATTATTTCAGGCGACTAAGAGAGACCAAGCTGTGCAAGGCAGGTCTGAGCATCATCAGGGGTAGTAAATTGGTATTGAGCTCCTTGCATTTGGAACAACAGCTTAAAAGGATAACCCCAGCAGTAATGGATCCCGTTAGCTGATAGAATGTGTAGGAAGGGTCGGAGAGCTCGCCGTTTTGCTAAGGTAGTAGAAGCCAAATCTGCAAACAGGCCATAATCTATGCCCTGAAACTGTAAGCGAGAGTTATTCCGGGCTTTGAGTAAAAGCGTGTCTTTAGTACGAAAAAAATGAAATTTCACTATAATGTCTCTAGGCGGGCCATTCGATTTTTTAGGGCCTAGGGAGAGATGGACCCTATCCAGCTCTAAACGATCTGTTGGGAGCTCTGGCCCCAGTTCTTGGAACATTGCTGTAACGTAGCCTTGTGAGTCTACAACAGACTCAGGAATACCTCTAATACGTAGGTTGCTGGGTCTGGACCGGTTCTCATAGTCCTCTAACTGGTCTTTCAAAAAAGAAATCTCTTTTTGTGCTGCATCCATATCATGATCTAGGCTCTCCAACACTGTGGTGGCGTCATCCATTCTGGTTTCCAGGGTATCAGCACGTTGGCCTATCTCACGGATGTCTCGACGTAGTTCCGATATAATGGATGTTATAGCTTGAGACAGTTCTTCGCGAATCATAGCTCTCATTTTTTGTAGAAAAATGGAATCTCCATTAGGGATATTCTCCTGTTTGTTACCAGGGATAGCATCCATACTGTCCTCGGAGTGCAGCACAGGAGAAGAAGCCGAGGACGCCTGAGGTGAAGGCACCTGCACCATCTTGGAGTTAGAGGCCTCGCCGCGGGATGAATTCTGCAGCGCCGCGGGACGTTTCGATTTGGATGCCGGTCCATCTGGATTGCTTCCCAGTGTTGTTCTCTACTACTGGGAATATAAGAATGTGCCGCCGGTTCCGTATGACACGCTACTTTTCTTGCTAGAAGCCCGAAGTCGAGCAGAGCCTAACTAGGAAGCGACCATCCGTCAGGCTACGCGCATGCGCCCCCGTTGTTGTTTGTTTTTTGGGGGTTTGTTGTTATGTGATCTCCTTTCCAATCTTCCAGGACACACAGTTTAAAAAGACA